>NW_005365229.1:1158806-1241525 GCF_000412655.1 Myotis brandtii | reverse complement strand
CCCCCCCCCCCAATTTAACTAGGGGAAACAACAAGTTAAAGGTTCTTTAATAGATGTAAGTATACCCATCAAGGACTAGGGGGAGGAAACCAAAATAACAAGGGAAGCCAGATCACAATGTTGAGGTGGAAAACAAGGGTTGCTCTGCCTGGGGTGGATGCTCTGAAGAATGGCCACTCCCTCTCTCAATTCACAGAGCAGGACCTAAAGTGCTCCTGGATCCCACATGGTTCCCAGCCCCTCCTCAGTCTCTAGCCACAGTCTGACCTTGTCATTTATTTCACACTGTGTGTGCACACCCTATGCAATTCCTATACCTTCCCAAACAGGTCCTCATTGGGATCCGTGCTCAGAAGTGAGTCTGAGACCATGGGGAGGTGGGATGCTTCTGAGACGGGCTAGAGAAGGGGTGGGAGAGAGCGGAGGACACAGGCTCATGATGATTAGAGGATGAGAGACAGGAGAAGCCTGACCACCTGCCAAGACCGAGCATCTCAATTCCCAAAGGCTGAGATAAACCCACCTCTTCACTGTGGGGCAACAGTTAGAAGCAGTGACAGGGACCCCAAAACATGATCACGAGAAACATGAGGGTCCCTGAAGGCTTCAGGTCATGTGGGCAGCCAAGGGCTTCTCCCAACCAGAGCATAATCTTTAATGGCAGCTTTGACATTCATGAAATGCAAGGTCTCCAAGAAGCTAGCCATACCAGCCAGATGTGGCTCTTCCCAAATTTATGAAAAGTGTCCCATTTGGGCCAGTGCAGATGCCTGTGCATACATATCGTAGATGAGAATGCTACTGTACATTTTCACATGCTCAGCCTTGTTTTTGATCCTCACAAAATCTGCACCAGGTAGGTTTTGTAATGTTTGCTTTACAGCCTAGGAAATGGGGGGCACAGAGAAGTGGGGTGATTCACTCAGGACCACCCAGCCAGTATAGGGTAGATTTGTTTCTCAAACCTGGGGAAATTAATCTTCTGGCCCCATTTGGCTCTAAATCTCATCATCATCCCACTATACCGATCCCTCCCTCATCTCTATACACACTATTTCTGAAGGAGAGTTGGGCTGAATTCCAGAGGGTTATTTAGTTTTTTCTTTAATACAGTTGTCCTATGGGACCATCTGGGAGGAAACCGCCTATCTCCACACTGTCCAGTGGGTGTGCTCCTGGGACCGAGACACTGACTTTTTCATTTTACTTAATTTCAATTAGTGTTACTCTAATTATCCTTGAGAGGCTAATGGCCACCATATTGGACAGTGTGGCTTTCTACAATCATAGGCACGAAATAAATCAAGCTAAAAAAAGTCTGGTTTTAATTGGTACAGCCATTCTAGATCGACTCGGGGAAAGTGTGTGTGATCGTGTCAAACACAGAACTAGGCCACAGTTCTCCATATTTATTTAAATTTTTAATTGTTTTTATTGTTGACAGTATTACAGATGTCCCCTATGTTCCCCTTTTTGCCCCCCTTCACCCAGCCTCTGCCCCACCCCAGGCCTTCACCACACTATTTTCTGTGTCCATGAGCTATGCACATATGCATATAAGTTCATTGATTAATCTCTTCTAGGCTCCCACTCCCCTGCCCTCTGAGATCTGTCAGTCTGTTCCATGCATCCATGCCTCTGGACCTGTTCTGTCTGTCAGTTTATTTTGTTCATTAGATTCCACATATAAGTGAGAGCATGTGATACCTGTCTCCATTCTCCATATTAAAATCAGTGAAACACATGGGAAATGAAATCATGTGATGCAGTGGTCAGCAAACTACAGCCAAGGGCCACATCCAGCCCACAGCCTGCTTTTGAAAGGCTTGTGAGCAAAGAATGAGTTTAGATTTTTTTAAAAAGCATATAAAAACAAAACAAAAGCAGAAATATTGGGAAAGAGACATAGGTTGCCCACAGAGCCTAAAATCTTGGTAATCTGACTCTTTATATTAAAAAAAAGTATTCTGAACTCTAACTTAATGGATCCATTTTATTATTGAAAATAGACAATGGGAGTGTTGCTTCACTGTTTATAATACTTTTTTTCTGAGTTTAAGAGTAAAGATTTATAATAATTATAGAACTGTATGATGTGCCTGTGCCCAACACCCTTCATTTTCAAATTGTATAATCAGTCATATTATCTACACATTTGTCATCCTATTATTTTCACTTATTATCCTGTAATGTGTACTTTATGCAAATATGTTAATGACCTCATAATAATCTGTTGTTTCATGATACTACATTTTAATCTATCCCCCTCCATTTGGGGTACTTAGATTGATAGCAATTTTTCAAAAAATAATAAGGAAAAGCAATGCCCTGGTATGTATTAGTATCAAAGACAACAACAATGACTAGCTAACCCTCCCAGCCCATAACAAAACAAAACAAAAGCTGGTTTCTTACCCCCCCCAGTAATGGTATTTAGACTGACCAGCTCAGTTAGTGTTTTGTAAGGGCAGCCAACCTGAGACCTCCCCTTCTCCAGCTGGGTGGCTGGAGGGGCCTTCCATTATCTGTATCCTGAGGCCTCGCATTGTTGCTGAGTGTAAAGATTATCCATTCCTCCCAAAGCACTTGGCTAAGACTTCCTTTCTCCCTCTTCTCCAAGTCAGCAATGCCTTTTTGGGCCAGGCTGTTTGCAATTAGCTGTCTTCTTTGTAACATTTACTTGGGTTTCCTCTTCCAGATTAAGGTGTACATCCTGGTACAAATTCACACCCCATTTTCACCGGACACAGTCACCTGAGCTACCTCTCCTCTCTCCAGGTGTGACAAACACCTGGGTAAGGGCCAGAGGCCTTGTCTCTGAGGTCTGAAGAGTGTGGCCTTTTTTTCTCTCAGGATCCAGCCTTTTCCGCAGAAGCTGAGGCCCCCTCTCTTCTCAGCCATTGTTGAGGATTCACCTGGTTTTTAGCTTGGAAGTGCATGCTTCTCGCTTAGGAGGAGCAGTTGTGCTCCTGGAAAAGGGGGAAATACATTGCACTTTTGTAAATTGTATCCTCTGTGTTCACTGGCCTCTATGAGCACTCCTGAGTTTGTATTTGTTTCACGCATCTTTACCTGGCCTTGGATGTTTTAAACTTAAATGGTCCTGCTTTGTAGCCAAATAGCTCATCATCTGTAAATAACACCCTTAAATGCAGTAGGGGAGATGGTTTTTAAAGGAACCCTGCTGAATTAGTCAGTAATGAAAATAACTCTACTGAAGTTATCTGTTTTTTAAGATGCACTTTTGCATAATGGGTTTTCCCCCTTAAGTGAACCATCCTCATAGCACGACCCAGGACACGAAAGCATCCAGAGAAAGGTGTTCATGCAGGCGCTGTCAATACAGCCTAATCCCATAGAGCCTCCCATCTCATACAACTGACTCCAGTTTCTCCTCCTCATGCCCTTTAGCATAGTGTGAAACCCTAGTTCAAGTGTCATGGGACATCAAACATCCTCTTACATGCCCCCATCACTCATTCTGAGTGTACAATGGGCCTACTTTCTATCAAACTTAAATAAAGTCAGAGCAAAACTCCAGAGAATAAGGGAAGATCATCTTGCCCCAAATGCAAAACATGTAGTATTAATATTGTTGTCTTAAGTTATTAATTTTAATCAACTAAATTAAACTAATAAAATACTTTTAATCATTTTAAAACAACTTTTTAAAATTAATTTGAAAGAGGAAGAGAGATAGAGAGAGAGATTGATTCGAGAGAAAAACATTAATTAGCTACCTCCTGTATGTGTCCTGACCAGGAGTTGAACCTAAAACCTAGGTATGTGACCTGATGGAGAATGGAACCTGCAACCTTTTGGTGTACAGAATGACGCACCAGCTGAGCCACCTGGTCAGGGCAATTTTAAAATAATATTAATTAATTAATTAATTAATTAATCATGTGTTTGCTTTGAGTAGCAAACAATACAACCCCTAGGCCAGTGGTCAGTAGGCCTTGCCTGTCCCGAGTGAAAGGCACCAGCCACACTAGCACTGTTTGCACGCAGTGAATGCATAATATAAACATGTATCCAGGCCAAAGTAGGAAGGTAAAGAACATCTCACCTCTCTTCCAAGTTAAGGCATTACTCTGGTTTCTACTCTCTGAAACACGCAGCAGTAAATCATTGGTTCCATAAATATGAAAGCCCACCTCCAATATGGATCAGCAAAGCCAGCAATCACTCACCCTCATTTCCATATGAAGTAGATGTTTCCAGAAGGAGGTAAATATCATCAGCTTTATTTGTTTTACCGTTTTACGAATAGATTTTCAATGACAAAAGAGACATGGATGGGCTCACTATAATCGGGGAAACATGCCAATAAACCAAAACACACACGTATGGAATAACATGGTAAAATAGTCCCACTTTATTAAAAAACACAAATTCTTTAAGTAATTCACATTGACTCCCTGGTAAGTATCTTTCCACATGTTTTCATAATAATGCAAAGAAGGACAGAATCACATGCAAGGGGTAGTGGTAATAGTACAATTTAAACAGGGGGCAGTGTACACATACGAATCATGTTTCATTTCATTGCATAACACACGTGGACCATCTCCTGTTAGGTCTTATGATAGTGTCATGCTGTTCCATGGCGTGGGTGGTCCGCAGTTTATTCAACCATTCTCTATCCATGGTAGTTCATGCTCCTTTTTATACCACCCCACAAACATTTTTACATATACCCTGACACACCAGGGCTTTACATTTTACATCTAGGCTCCCAAACATGGGGCTGTTTGTTCCATCCAAACATTCTTGCCAGCACCTGCATATTTTGCTTTTTCTTTAATTTTGCAAATTGGATGGATGAAATATAGCATCTCAGTTTGCTCCAGTGAGCATTTGCCTTTCTCCTAGTGAAGAGCATCATCCTTCAAAAATTTAATTGTCGTTTGGATGTTACCACGAGTGACTTTTCAGTACACATCTGCTCATTTCTCTCATGTGTTTACTCATTTATTTTAATCCACATTGAGAGATCATTATTCATCAGGGAGAATAACCTGAGCATAGGATAGATGTTGCCAATATCTATCCTATTTTGGTCATTTGATTTTGCTTACATTCCAGCATATAGTCTTAATTATATAGGCAAATATATCTGTCTTTTCTTTTGTTACTACACCATAGTGCCAGCATGGTCTGTTCTGGTGAGAATTCTTCCTGGCTGGTAGATGATGGCCTTCTCACTGTGTCTTCATATGACACTCTAAAGGCACTAATCCTTTCCTAAGGGCCCCATCCTTATGACCTTATCTAAACCTAATTACCTCCCATTTCTAAGTACTATCATAGTGGGACTTAAGGGTCAACACAGGAATTTAGGGTTGGGGGAGTGAGCAGACTTTAGTCCATAGGAAACACCTTGACACAGAGGGGTCAGTTTCATTGTCAAGGGCTCAGCAGCAATTTCTGTATGGTTCTATATGCTTATCAATGCAAACAAGTATTTTCACATAGTTACATGGAAGCCACCACTTTCAATCCATACGAAGACAAATCCTGAAATAAAAGGAAGATAACTGTTTATTCCTCCTAAATTTTTACCCCTGCCCACAAGGGGGAAAAAAATCTGTTATCACAGGCAAATGCTCAGAAACCTTAATGTTATCAAAATGCAAAATCATCTCCTCTATTCACTTTTATGAAACTCAAGGGCAAGTGGTAGTGGCATAGTTTTAATTGATATATTGATTGCAGATTGTATGGAAGTAATTGTGTGGAATTCATAAAACAATGATTTAAGTGGCAGAAACATACATAAATCAGGCCTGCACTTTCTACATTTAGGTAATGGATAGAGCTTCCATTGGTGTCTGTAATTAAAGCAATGGCCTCTGTTAATTTATGGCTTCCTCTTTCTTCTGCCCAATACAGAAAATGTCACTAGACTGAGTTCAATAATAGAAAGTGCACATCCAGGGCATTGTGTTACTGATACATCGGTTTAAAAAAACCCACACATCTTCTTTCTCCCTCTTTCCAGTAACTCAGAGCTTCCTGGCAGCCTCCCAGAAAGGCTTTTCTAATAGTTTCTAGAGTAGAATCATCTGGGACTAGATTGAGGAAAGTGAGGCACTCCCCTCAGACAAAATGTACAGAGGCTCCAGAAAGCTCAGTCATCAAGGTGAATAGTATATTAAGCAATATTTCAAAATATTGACGTTTAATGGAAAAAATTCATGGAATAAATATCAACAGGTTTCCTAAAGATAGGATGTTTATTATTAATTTTTATTTTGCCTTAGGGTCCAATATGGCTCAGCATAGCACCTCTTTATCTAAAATTTAAAAAGATATTTCTATTGATATTTTTTAGAGAGAGGGCAGGGGAGAGGGAGAGAGAAAGAAAAATGGATGTGAGAGCAGCACATGAATCTGCTGCCTCCTGTGACCTCAGGGATTGAGCCCACAATGCAGGCATGCCCCTGACCTGGAATTGAACCAGCAACCTTTTGGTGCACAGGACAATGCCCAACCAACTGAGCCACACTGGCCAGGGCTCTTTATTTAAATTTGGATAGTCTGTTTCTCATGAAATTGTTTATAATAATTTTATTTTTTTATAATTGCGCCGAACTATACTTTATCTTGATTACTTGTTTATTTGGTGGTCCCTCATTTAAATTTTACACCCAAGGTGAGTGCCTAACTAATCTTACCCTAGTTCCAGCCCTGATATATAAAATAATAATAATAAATGGATACTGAGAACTTCCTATATGTTGAGCATTCTGCTAACCATGCATATAAACTTTCTCAATTAATCCTCACAAGGTAACTATGAAATAAGTGTGATTATTCTGCCTCCTTTTACATGAGAAAATTTGAGATCAGAGGGAGTAAGGAACTTGTGCAGTGTCCCACAGCCAGATCAACGTAAACCCAGCCTAACAGAATTTCAAGACTTCCACCTTTCCTGGTCTCTAAATTTTCCCACCAGTGGCTGCAAAACAGCAGTGCCACCTGCTCTGCTTCTGGAAACGTCCGCACAGGGAGTGGTCAGGCAGAAACTCTAAGCAGCTGCCCAGCCTCTGTGCTCAGCCCCCGTTGTCCTCCCCATCCCCGGATTTCTGGAGAAGCCGTTCTTCCCCCGGCTGCTCTGCCTGGCCAGGGTTGGCAAAGTTGTTCTTTAAAGGGCCAGAGAGTAAATAGTTCCAGTCTTATGGACCATCTGGTCTCTTGAAACTCACCATAGACTATACATAAATGAATAGGTGTGGTTGTGCTTCCAATAAAACTTTATTTACAAAACGGTCTTCAAGCCAGATTTGGCCTATAGGTTACCAACCCCTTTGTCAGACCATCATTTAAAATAGGACATCTGGCCCTAACCGGTTTGGCTCAGTGGATAGAGCATTGGCCTGCGGACTCAAGGGTCCTGGGTTCGATTCTGGTCAAGAGCATGTACCTTGGTTGCGGGCACATCCCCAGTAGGAGGTGTGCAGGAGGCAGCTGATCAATGTTTCTCTCTCACTGATGTTTCTAACTCTCTATCCCTCTCCCTTCCTCTCTATAAAAAAAATCAATAAAATAAAAAAAAGGGACATCTGTAAGACTTTCAGCAATAATGATAAATAAATAACCTCTCTCATTGATGTTTCTAACTCTCTACCCCTCTCCCGTCCTCTCTATAAAAAAATCAATAAAATAAAAAAATAATAAAATGGGACATCTGTAAGACTTTCAGCAATAAAGATAAATAAGTAAGTGGGCAGGGCACAAGGCAGCTGGCTCCCTGGGGGTGGAGATAAAAAAAGACTTCTTTTTTTAAATATATTTTTTATTGATTTCAGAGAGGAAGGGAAAGGGAGAGAGAGATAGAAACATCAATGATGAGAGAGAATCATTGGTCAGCTGCCTCCTGCACACCCCTCACTGGGGATCCAGCCCACAACCTGGGCATGTGCCCTTAACCAGAATCAAACCCGACACCCTTCAATCTGCATGCATATGCTCTATCTTCTGAGCCAAACCATGGAGTGTTTGTGTGAACTAATATAAATTCAAAGTAAACATCATTACATAAAAGGGTACGGTCTTTTTTTTTTTTTAGTTTTATTCATTTCAAACGGGCCGGATCCCACGGGCCGTAGTTTGCCCATGGCTGATCTAGGGCAAAGGAGACTTCTTTTCAATGTGCACCCTCATGCATTTTTGGGATTTTGAATTATTTTGTCACATTTTAAGACAAATAATGGAAGGTAAGCATGTAAAAGAATACCCTTTCCCTGGTACATATTCAATTAGAATGTAGACATGAATTCAGTCTAGATACAAGTTCGATTGATGTAGTTTTGCTCTCACAATAAACAACAAACAGATCTGGCTGTGGAGGCTTTGCTTTGGTGCTGTTTTCCTGGGATGGATAGTGAGACTCCCTCCGCCCTCCCAGGACCCCTCACCCTCCACCCAGGCCTCTTCTGGTTCCTCCCGCACACTGCCCAATGCTGGCTCCCTGAGATGCTCAGATGGATCCTTCTGATCAGGAATCAGCCAGCGCTTCATTCCTCCTGTGTCCATGACTCAGCATTATGGTGACAGCGTGTGCCCTCTGTCACTGCCTCTGAAACAAGTCCTTCCTCTTCACCCATCTGTCCTTTGATGGGGCAGGGGATTGAAAAGGCATCACTTTATCCAACCAATCAGGTTCTTTCCATATGCCAGGTACCATTCTATGTACTGTGACTGCTACATGAACATGGGATCCACAAGTTGACTCTATAGTGCCTACATTCTCATAGACAAGATACATGATAGACAGATATATAAGGCTAAGATCTCAGAATTGCAAACACACTACTCCTAGGGATATTTGGGAGGTCTTTCCCAATAGGAGATTTACCCACTGCTAACACCTCCTGGTAGGTGAACTAAATATCACTGCCTTCCCCATCATTCCACACTATAGACAGACACACTTAGCTTTTGCAGTCCTAGTTCCCTCGTTGAATTCATGGAAGAAGAGATTTGGAGGCACCTACCATGGGCCATGCTCTGCCTGTCGCCCCAATCATAGCACACACCTGATGGATGAACAGGGGTTGTCCCCAGTTGTCAGCAGCCACTGCTGATGAAGGGACCCCGGGAACCATTCTTTCTCTATCGCCCGAGCACCACCTCCTCGCTTTGCTCCATCTGCCCTGCGTTCCCACGGCCCAGCACATCTCTCATTTATGAAGAGGTTACCTTTAAGAGTGGTTTTTTTTCCCCTAGTGATTCTGCCTGGACACCAGTTTTCAGAAGAGGTTCATTTGTATTTTCAGTCCCCACCATTTCCAGCCCAACTGGGTTAGCTCCCTCATCGACATCCGTGTGGTTACTTTGGCTGAATAGTAATAATCCCATTACTTCTGCTTTGTCCTTTTTTAAAAAAAAATCAATTTCAGGAAAATTTTAAAAATCACTAGTAAAACACACTCCACCCTTAGTTGCTTCAAGGGAAGAATCTGCGGAGGAGCCACATCCCAGGCAGCTGCTCTCGGCTCTCTGGCGCTTTGGCTATTAATCTCCATGCGGAATGGCGGCTTGCTTCTTTTTCAGACGGGGGTCTCCCTTCTGCAAAAGACCGCCGATTGCAAAACCTGCCGTCCCGCGGTGTGCCCCCAAACATCTTATTTGTCTTGATATTTCTTTCACAGAAACACATATGACAGATAAGGAGTCACCAGAGGATGGTTTGCTTTGTGTCAGACAGATATTAAAACAATAAACCACGTTGTCCTGGGATTCCCGTGCGCGCACAGCCAGAGAACAAGGCCAAGATGAGACGTTTCTGAAAGGCAGCGAGGCAGTTGTTCTGGGGGAATTCCCTGGAAACCCGAGTCCTGTGATCCCACTGACAGAAAGCACTTTTTAATGCTCGCGTTTTCTTAGGAGGAGCCACAGACTGCCTGGTGCAGCTCCCCCATTAAACTCCTCCACCATGCCCACCTGCCACCAGCCCCTGCCAGGGGCCAGAGGGAAATCCTTCAATGGGTTGAGAAGCTACGTTTTTTATGCGCTCATCTGCATGTCATTGGCTTTCTCAAACTAATGTGGATTTAAAATAGGAAAAAAGAAAACACCCACAAACCTCTATTCTGAGTTCAGAGCTCTGAACATGAACTTTGCCGGGGCCAAAGCTAAGACCTGATTGATTCCTGGAATAAAAGGGGAGCAGTTTGATACCATGGTGCAGGTGTGCATTCCTGGGACCCGGCTTTGCAGGTGGAGCCACGCCCTCTCATTGGCTGCAGAGCTGGGAGTGAGCATGTTAGGAGGGAAGTAAGAACATCCAATGACACTCATATAATTCAAGTGCTGGGGTGGGGACTCTTGGTGCTTCTTGCATAGAAAGGTGTCCAACTGCAGAGGTGGCCCCCTCCTCCCTTTGCCTTATTTCTCTTCAAAAGTGAATCTCCCTGCACAGTGTGGAGATACATAAAAGGGAAGCTGAGCTTGTCTCCCATCGAGGGAAAAGAGCCCGGCATAGTTCATTTAAACACGATAATTTAAACAGTTGCTTCACTAAGAACTCCAAAACCATCAATTTCTTAAATCATGTTTTCATTTATGTAAAGCTATTTTGTCGCTCCTGGAGAGCTTGTGGGGAGTGTGAACAAAATGCAGCTTTCAGGACCAAATAACACACCATGCATTTTAGATCTGTCTCCTGGGGTTTTGTTGGCATGTCGTGTGGACTCCTGATACCCCGTCACTTTTTATGGAAAAATAAACAAAGATACAAGAACCACCTCTATGGGCACACCTGCTCAAGGATATATATTATCCCCATCCTTGGTGAATGCTACAGGGATCTAAGCACCATTTCCCAAAGATCATTTTATTTATTTATTTTTAATTAGTTTGTTCAATTACAGTTGACAGTCAATATTATATTGGTTTTAGTTGTACAGCATAGTGGTTAGACATTTATATAACTTACAAAGGGAGCCCCCCCCCCCCCTAAGGCAGTGATGGCGAACCTATGACACGCTTGTCAGAGGTGACACGCGAACTCATTTTTTTTGGTTGATTTTTCTTTGTTAAATGGCATTTAAATATATAAAATAAATATCAAAAATATAAGTCTTTGTTTTACTATGGTTGCAAATATCAAAAAATTTCTATATGTGACACGGCACCAGAGTTAAGTTAGGGTTTTTCAAAATGCTGACACGCCAAGCTCAAAAGGTTCGCCATCACTGGCCTATGCTGTACTCTGCATCCTCGTGGCTGTTTTTATAACTGCAAATTTGTACATCTTAATCCCGTCACCTTTTTTTACCCAGCCTCTAAATCCTCTTCCATCTGGCAGCCATCAGTTTGTTCTCTGTATCTATGAGTCTATGTCTGTTCTGTTTGTTTATTTTATGGTTTTTGTTTTTCAGATTCCACATGTAAGTGAAATCATACGGTGCTTGTCTTTCTCTGACATTTCACTTAGCATAATATCTTGTAGGTCCATTCATGTTGTTGCAAATGGCAAGATTTCATTCTTTTTTATGACTGAGTAATATTCCATTGTGTATCCAAGATATGAAAGCAACATAAATGTCCATTAGTATACAACTGGATAAAGAAGATGTGGTGCATATATATGCAATGGAGTATTACTCAGCCAAAGATAGTTTTTAGCCCCTACTATTGGTTCTACAAAGTTCTCTTTGAGTATCCACATGGTTTAGTGAGAAGAGCTGGAATTAGGCAGAGCTGGGCTTAAATTGTCAGGGTTACACTAGAGGTGTGACCTTGGCCTAGCCTCTTTGCTGTGAAGGTATTCATGGATACCCACTCACTTGTGAGCATCAAATATTGTTGTGAAAAAGCCTTTCCATTTGCTTGAAGCAATGTAGTTCCTCAAACAAAGGGCTGATCTTTCCCTTTCTTTCTTAGAAGCCATATTCTGCAGGCCTTTAGAAAGTTCACCAAAAAAGCTGGTCTGGAAGGTTTAGGTTGGTCTAGTGACTGGACAACTGGACCATTTCTGCATGGTCTCCTTCATTCAGTTCTATCTACATGGGGGTCTATGGAGGGCTCCAGTTCTGACATCAGGTGGGGGAATCCCTAGGTCCAAATGGCTTGAGTAGCAGGGGTGGGGAACATCCGGCCCGCGGACCCTACAAGGCCAGGGAAATCATTTGGTCTGGCTCTGCCAAGGCCTTATGGGTGAGTTAATTAAATGTTTGACCAAATATAGCAGGCTAGTTTTAAGCTGCTCATTTTGTATGGCCCGAGAATGATGATATAAGTATCTAAATGGCCCTTGGCAGAGAAAGGTTCTCCACCCCTGGCTTAGGGTGTCACTTAAAGCATCAGGACTCAGTCTTTCAAATCTGGAAGCTGGCTCTGAAAATCAGATGGCCTCAACAAGCTACACCCACAGCGGTGGCTGGAGGCAAAATGATTGATGCCTTGGCATCGTGTCCCCATCCAGTGAGCCACTGCCACCCCCTCCGAGGGCCTCGTGTGTGGAGCCGCAGCAACCCCAGAGAGTCATGGAAATCCAGCCCAACATAAGGAAGCTAATTTATCTCACTTGCCCTGTTTCCTACCTGGAGAGGCAATTCACCGAGCTTACTGTTTCAGCCAGCTGTTAGCTAGATCATGAATGATTTAGCAATTGAGCCTTTACTGTGTATATGCACTCGATAAAGTAATTATTTATAGAAAGTATTTGATTTTTTCCCATGGCTGCCTAAAAAAAAGCTAAATTTTAACACCAGTACAGGTTTTGTCAAACAAATAGATTTTGGCAAATCCCTTCATCCAAATTAAAATAGACCTCAGCATCTCCCAGTTTTGTCTTCAACATCCCATCAAATGACAGAAAGCACTTTTGCAAGGCCTTCTGTGGTCCTGCCAAGTCAAACACTCCAAGATTGAGATTCATTCTTGTTTTGCGGGAGGAAGTGTTACAAAAATCCTGCCCCGGGGGATATTGTCAATACCTGTGCGTAGACAGATCACAAATATGTCTTGTGTGCAGTAAAAGCCCATCACTGCACATTCAGCCACCATGGCATTCAACACATTTCTGTTGGATTAATCTGACCATTTGTAACTTGGGAGAAAAGAGGCAACTCACTTCAGGAGGTAGGCAGAGGAGTGTGGCAATTAGTCACAAACCAAGGCTCCTGTCCTCAAAGTTGCACAGACATGAATGATGAAAGAATACCTGTGCATGAGCGTTGGGTGTGGTTTTGCTGCAGTGTTTTGAATGTGTTTTTAAGTTAGGAAGCATTTCTGCTTTGGTAACACCAGACTCAACATTTAGAGTACATCTCTGTGTGTTCATTGCACTATTGTTGTTGTTGTTGTTGATATTATTATTATTATTGGTCCATGACACATTTCTTTCTGAGGAAGATATTTATTTCCAGCCATGTTGTGAGTAAAGTAATAACTGATAACACTATTAAGTCAATTCTATTCAGGGGGAAAAAAGCACAACACTCCCAAATATTATGAAAGTTTCTTGCTCAAATCTTCCAAATCTTGGAGAAAAATTCTAGTTGAATTGAGTCATAAGGAGCTTGTTATTCTGACAGTGATGAGGTTTGTGTGTGTAACACTATTCTAGTGCAACCCAGGTCCATTGCTGGGAGAGCCCATTTCCCCAACATTTCTGGATTGTATACGACCCCCAGGCTCGCATCCAGATGTGGAGATAAGCCCCAGTAGAGAAGGGAAACAGCTTGCCTTGGACTCTTATTGGGAACATAAATCAGTAGTGACCCCTGCGGCCTGTATCCAATTAGTAGAACAGGAGCAAAGCCCTTCCAGGTGTCTTGAAATCTCAGAACATAAATAAAGAAGGTTAGCAATGCACCTGCCCCCTCCTCCACTTTTACCCCTGTCCCTACCCAACAAAGAGCACATTGAGGTCTCAGGGCGACTTGTCAACAGATTCCTCTGCAGATGAACTCAGCCCATGATGAACTGGGGCTGGTGTTTTTGGATGTGGTTTGGATATAAGGAAATGATAATAGCAGCTTGTACAGACAATGGGAAGGAAGGAAAATGGAGAGAGCCTTGTCCAAGGCTGACATGGGATGCCTTTGTCCTAGTTGCCTGTTGGGTAATAGATAAGCTGATTGTCTCTCTAGTGTTAAGCTGTTTGAGTTCAGATAATTGGGTAAAATTCTGAGCTGCTCTGTGTCTTCGGTTCCTCCCAGGAAAGTAAGATAGTCATTATACGTGGTTTCTATGGTTTTGTAAGGAGTTGGTGAGTTAACTGATGGATCTGGAGGTTAGCAAGTGCGAGTAAATAGTAGCTGTTATAACATGCAGTCAGATCTCCTGCATTGGCAATGGAGTATAGGGCAGTGCCATTTGCCAGCTGTATTCACAACGTTGCTTGGATTATTCCTGTTATCACTGCCGGAACTTTTAGGCACGTAAGGCCCAGAGTCCCTTACCACTAATGTTCTCACTACAACAGGTTCTTGTCGAATCTGCATCCTTCCTAAGCCTCATCTTAGCAAGTCCTTCAGGTTCATGGAGCATCACCCACTTTTCCTCTGTAACTGGACCACTTACTCTGGCATTCTAGTTTACCTGACCATATAATCCATAAACATTGTAGGGCTTACCTTGGACCAGGTAACCTTCTAGGTGCTATAGACACAATATTGACCAAAATAAAGTCCTCAGGACATCCCAACACAGAGACATATAATAAAGTTGCAATCAAATAAGATATTGAAAGAGTGGTTAGTGGAGTGGATGGGGAGGAGTGATAGAGACTATGGAGGCAGGTAGGAGGTGGAGGGTACAGTTGAGAGGAAAAGGCTTGGAGGAGGAGATGATGTTGGAACCAAGATGTGAATGAGGGAATTAACTCACCCGGTAGAGACTGAACAAAAGACAGAACCTGCAGGAGCAACCGAGAAGCAGCAGCCAGAGGCTGGGGGTAAATTAGGCCTTTAGCCTCATACAGTAAAGATTCAGGTCAATGACTTCAGCCTGGGCGGTCCGGCCAGTACAGTGTCACCATCTTTCTCCCCCTCAAAATATGTGCATTTCTCTCCAAGTTCAATTCCTTGCCCATCCCTTCCACACATCCTATAACAGCCTAGAAACTTCTGGCTAATTTGGATTTGACTAAAACTTTTGTACCATGACATTATGCAGAGAGATTCAATTATGGTGCGCAATGTTTTGTGAGTAACTACCGCCCATAAAAAGTTAATTAATCAGGGCTGTGTCAATTTCCTCGTGCCATGTCAATTTGCTGCCAGGTAATTAATCACTAATCACCCACCAAGCAGCAGGCCGGGGAACAATCCACGAGCCATTTATTGTCTTTCCCCAAATAAATGGCACGCACAGCCAGGAAGAAACACATCTTGCCTTTCATAATATTTTTATCGACACTTTTGCAAGTTGTAATAGACTGAAGCAACAAGCAGCTGCAGTTCAATGGAATATGAATATTAAAAGAAACAAGTGAGTGGAGATTTATAGGACATTGCGTTTCTGTTATGTCAGTTTTGAGATTAAACCGAGCAAATGAACAGTGAAAAATTACTCTTCCATGTGGAGAATGGTGATTAGACTTGTACATTAATTAGAAATTTTTGTTTTCCTATTCAATGCATTTCAAATGAGGGTGTCCTATAAGGAACTGTTTGTCCAAAATGTAGATTTATTCACTTCTAAACAGCGGTATTTAATATCAACCTGCATTTCTAAATGAAACGAGAGTCGATCCCAAATCTGTGTCCAGGATAAAATATGTGAATATGAGAACGGGAAATTCCAACAAATTAAGTGGCTCTTTGGGTCTTTTCATAAGTGACAGAATGGGTGGTACTCATCTTTTTCCCCCAAAACCTTGAAATTACTGAATTTAAAAAAAATAAAAATTTAAGCCTTTCCATTTTTACTTTGACCCAGAACTAAATATGTCCCATCACATGCAATTTTCCATGTAATGTCATTTAGAGATAGTGACCTAGTTGTGTATAAATTCTGTGTTATAAACCCATTCAATGTACCTTTATTTGAGATCCATTTTAAACAAACATTTTTTGCCATTTGGAGAAAAAAAACCATCCTCTTTCTGGCTCTTCATTGTGATGTGTATCACAGGATGCTCTGCCTCTGAAATCGAGCTGTAGCTGGCTGTTTATTCACGTCAGTGTGTTACCTATTATGCCACTTCTTAATTTATGGTCCAGCGTATGGAACAGGAGACCCCCCAAGGGGAATCCCACAGAACCGTGAGCCTGCTGTTGAAATCGCGTCTGCACCCCCAGAATTATGTGAGTGAATATCTCCTGCTATAAACTACCCACAAAACAATCTAACCCCAAATTAGCATGAAGGTTTCTCAGTCTTGAAACATTCAAAGGCGGGGGGTGGTGAGGAAGTGGCTTTATGGGGGACAAAAAAGAGAGGCCCCCTCCATTCCGATGGCACACCTTTTCCTGGGCATCTGGCAACCTCATGCAAATTCAACCCAGCGCACAAATGCAAAGAATAATTGCCCATTAAAGCGGTTGTATATTTTTACGGCTTTGATGTAGAATCTGCCCCCTGTCGGCTTTTGCATCTGCTGCTCTGCCATCTCTCCCAGAGCTCTAAAACTTTAATATGCAGTTTAGCACCCTCAAGTATTTTCCACTGGTTTTGTGTTTCTTCTCTTGGGATTCCTGGGCTGGTAAGATGATCTCATTTGTGTTTATTTTCTAAGGTAAGCACCACGTTGTGAAAGAGACGGAGGGGGAGGGGTGCGAGCATGTGTTTGTCACGGTAAATACATTGAAGGCAGAGCTCATAGACGGTTGGAGATGAAGGCTTTGTCTTTGAGGGGGAGACAGACTGGAAACAGCGGACACGTGGGTAAATGGCTCATTTGGCTGGTTGATACACCCACGCATCTTCCATTTTAAAATGTTGCTTTTTCTTTGATCCTCCAGCACATCACAGCACGCCTCTTGTTACATCCCTAAAGTTTCATCCCTAAAGTTTCCGTTTCATCGAGTTCCGGGGTATAGAAAGAACTCCCTATTCCCACTTACCAAGAGGGTTACTCCACTCACCTCCCCCAAAATGGGCTCTGGGTATAAATCGAGCTGAAGGTTGGGAGTGGGTGGGCTGAGACTGTTGATGTACCAACAAGATGCTCAATTGGTATTTGCTCCGAAAAGCTGGTGCCCTGTTTTCTTTGGGAGAAACTCATTTTTAGCTTATGAGCTAAATCCAATTTTCGTTGCAGTGATATCAGATTTTTCACTTTGATTCATGCTGGATAAGGTTTCAGAGGGAACCTTTCCAGGATAATGGACCTATGGGCTTTCCCCTCCCTTGTCTCTCTCTTCTCCTGCCAAGAACTAAGGATTTATACTGTATCCATCAAGCAGCCTGAACACTCTCCATTGCTTCCCATTGATGGCCTGTTTACATGTTTATTATCTTGACGTTCAACTAGAAAAAAAAATCAAACTCCAGCGTTGAGGCTCAGAAATGCTTCTAATTTGGTGTCTTTTCTTTCTAACACTGTTCTTTAATTTACATTTACCAATATTGGGCAGGGTGACAGGTGAATGACTTTTGTTAACAGTGATTTAACAGACATGGAGAGGACACTCTGAGTTTCCATTTGGCATTTGGCACTAGATTTATTAAACATTTCTTTTTAAAAAAATATTTTTATTGATTTCAGAGAGGAAGGGAGAGGGAGAGAGAGAAACATCAATGATTTGAGAGAATCGTTGATTGGCTGCCTCCTGCAGGAGCCCTGCTAGGGATCGAGCCCACACCCCTGTCATGTGCCCTTGACTGGAATCGAACCTGGGACCCTTCAGTCCACAGGCCGATGCTCTATCCACTGAGCCAAACCAGCTCGGGCTTATTAAACATTTCTTACCCACTCGCTGGATCCAAACTCCAGAAGTGGGGTGTTGGTAGATGGCATGATAACCTTCACTCAACACAAAGTAAGTGTCTAGCCACAAAGAAAGTGCATAATGAGATGTCTCTTTCTAGAAGGGCCAAAGACAAAGCCATTTCGGTGATGTTTATTCAAGTAATTGCTTTAAATATACAGTTAACCATGTCCCAGCATCTACAAACCAGCATACCTGGTGGGCAAGTGAAGAAAAAGTTGCCTCTTAGGTTGAGTCTAAAGGAAGCTTGACAAACAGTTGTGGCTTTTTTGCCCTTGAAATTGACAATTTGTCTTAGTGGCAAGAGAAGAGAGCCCTGCTGTCCTAAACCAGCCATTGGGGAACAGCCTCGAAGGGAGCTGGGAGGACACATAAAAGGCACCGCTGCAAATCGGACAAGTTAAGGGTTCTAAATATTGCTATTTGCTGTTCTTTCTTGTTGCACAAATGCATTGCATTTCAGAGACTGTGATTCGCTGGGCCGCCAGGAGCATTGTGTGGGGCTGCACCTTTAATAGGTATCACCTGCCTGGGGGCAACGTGTGAGTCCTGCTTTTCCCCAGGACAGGAAACCGATCTTCAGATCCTGACACTGTGCAGCAATAAAAGGGCACTGAAACGAGTTGAGGGTTTGCAGTAATACCAAGCCCAATACACTTATCCGACTTGCCTCCCTTTTTATCAGAATCAAAGATATTCTGAGGCGGGTTAGTATGTCTGGGCCAATACAGCCCCAAAACGTATGGATGCAGAAATTATTTTTATGAGGATCATGATTCCGATCCAGTTGTGTTATTTGCATACTGTTTTTCTGCAAAAGCTGGGCAGGGCATTTTGTATAGGAGACAGTGTTATGAAAGATGGGAAGTGCAGAGGTAAGGCCTTTAACCCCATAAAGAAGCAGCTTGGCATCGGTTAACCACCAGCAGGAGTCCAGGCACAATGTTAGGCACCTGATGCTGCTCCGTACCAGGCAGTCTTGTCAATCAGTGGACAGAGCCAAGGAGCTCACTGCCCTCATGGAGCTTGCATTCATTCCAGCACCAGCTAGAGACCTTTAGCTCTGGGGTCCAAGCTGCTGGATTGTCAGTACAGCCGGCCCTCCAATAACGGTGTTTTGTTATAATGTTGATGAGGTGCAGTAGAAACATAGCTCTTGGGTGTATCAATTAGCCCATCCTGTAAATTGGTTTTGTTATATGGTATGTCATTCGCATTACAGCCGCAGAATCTATTGAGGATGTGAAGTGAGGACTTATTGCACACCAGGGAAGTTCATGGCAGCCTTGTCCAGAAGGAGATTAACAACTAAAGAGAGGAAGGAAGAGGGAGGGAGGAGGGAAGGACAGGAGGGGGAAGGAAAAAGTGGGGAAGGGGGGATTGAGGAGAAGAAGGAAGAAAGAGAAAGGACATGCTCATTAGTGATGATGACTAACCAGAGACCAGCAGGCCACTGGGCCAGTCCTCGATTGGCAACAGGAGAGAGAGAGCTGAGCTCGTCCATCGGGGAGCCTCACACACTTTCTCCAGGAGGCTTTTGCTCCAATGCATGAGCTATGGAACCACCTTATTTTACCTAAGGGGACCTGGGCCCCCAGGAAAGCAATATTTACACCAGGAGCTGATGTGCGGTCTTCCCTGTGTTCCTCTAACAAAAGTAGAACCCTCGCATCTGGCCTGTGTAGAGAAGCCCAAAGAGCCTTGTGTTAAGGCCCATCAGTACCTTATCCTGCACCGGGAAGGCCATTTTCTCTCTGTGGGAAGCGGGGTGCAGGTGGAACCCTGGCTCTGCACTTTTAGCAGCCTGTGCCCCCCTCGCTCTGCTGCCCAGCTTCTGTTTCATGTTATCTCCCAACATCTAAATCCTGCAAGAATTACTGTAAAACCTGCTTGTCGCTGAGAGGGATCTTGCCTCGCTCGCTCGGCACTGCAGCCGGCGATAATGAATGGGTCAGCATAATTACCGTGTTTTCTCACACTGGCAGCCAGCTGCTCTGCCAGATTGTGAATCTTTCATTTTCTTTATTTCAAAATGCGGGGCGTTCCTATGAAAACTTAATGTTTGAACTGTGGGGAGATGGAGTTGGAGTCAAAGCCCTGCTCCCTCATTTTCTCCCCAGTCCTGAAGCAAACACCTCGTATCTAATGAGTTCTGGGCTTTTATGATATTAGGATTTACCGCTTTCCCCGTTAAGACCAACACCTCTCTACAATTATTTAAAACCAGCGCCAGGAGCCGTGGGTGCTAGGGGCTGGCAGGCTGAGAGTTAAGTACAGCAGCAGGATTTGTTTTGAATAATAAACAGGGTGCAGCCCAGCCGTGTGGCTCAGTGGTTGAACGTCGACCTATGAACTAGGAGGTCATGTTTGGATTCCTAGTCAGGGCACATGACCGGGTTGTGGGCTCCATCCCCAGTGTGGGGCGTGCAGGAGGCAGCCGATCAATGATTCTCTCTCATCATTGATGTTTCTATCTCTCCTCCTCCCTTCCTCTCTGAAATCAATTAAAAATATATTTTAAAACAGTTACAAATAACTAGTATGGTCTCAGACACAAATAGAAAGATGAATCATTCTGACGTGGTGCAGCCATCCTAGCATTTTACCATCCTCGTGAAAGATATGGTACAATCCAGGAAACAGGCCTGCTGCTCACTCACCCTTCAGGAACACACACAGAATTCCAAATGACAGCCAGTCAGTCTTCATCTCAGGTTCAAGGATCAGAGTCCAATCCATGCAGGTCCATGAGGTGGTATGGAATTGGGAGTGACTTCTGTGGGAGCCCTCTCCTCTCCCTACCCCCTGCCACCCACCATGCAGCTACAAACTTACTGTCCGAGGGCAGGGAGCAATGGGATGAGATGGGGTGGAGTGCATGTAGGAGTAAGTGTGACAGTCAGAAGAGGAAAGCCCCTGTTGGCAGTTTGGACATAGGGTAGAGACCACTTTAGCACAACAGGAAATACAACATCCCGGGAGCAGTTAGGTGTTTCATAAAATAGAGTTCCAGGAAGAGTGAAGTGTGGGTGTGTTGAGTTAAGGAAGTAAAAGAGCTTCCTTTGCCAGAGTCCTTTCCTGGCGTTGAAGTCATGCCAAAAGGGACTCTGTGTCCTTCCCGGCATGGCATGTCATCACACTGTGAAACCCCAGGGATATGGAGCAGGGATGGCAGGCTGTGGAAGGGAGGAAACCCATCACACCCTGGCTCATCTCACGTGACTTCCTCTCTCTGGAACTCCTCTGAGCTCCTGTTAGGTCAGTGGGATCAGAGGAGAAAATGGGCCAGGAGAGAGGGTTTGCTGGATGGTTGCCCACCCCTTGGCCTGACCACGACTTCATTCACCTGGTCAGGTAGTGACGTCATCCACCTTCCTTCCGGTACCCAGTATTTAGACCCTGCTGTGGATAAAATCGGGGGGCTCCTGTTGTGTGACTTGGGGAGGCAGGAGGAGATGCAAAGATGAAAGAGCCATGGAGGAAGGCCTGCAGGAGCGTGCAGACTAATAGGAGAGAGAAGCATAGCAAGTGACTGGCTTTCCTCTTCTCAAACGCATTACAGAGATTAAGAATGCCCGGGAAAACGGAGTGTGGGTGCGGGGCTCACTGGGTTAGTGTTGCCTTCACTGTAGGACTTCCTGAGCCTCCGATATAGGTCTCCCGAGACAGCGGTTCCCCACATGTATTTTCCCAGAAAAGCACCCTCTCCGTGCCTTGGGGTTTGGGCAGCATTGCCTGCTGTTTAATGGGATGGGACAGCAGGCCTGGTGAGAGCTCCCGGGGAATCGGGGAAGTGGCAGGAGCTGGAAGGCAACGCCGTTTCCTGGAGGCCTCCTGGGTTAGGATTTGCATGCTGTGGGAGGAAGGCCTCCCAGGCAACAGAATTAATTACCAGGGGTCTCAAGCATCACGCTTAATTTCCCTCTTGACTCCTCAGCAAGTTATCCTGCTCAGAGGATTCCCCCCCAGGGAAGAAAACCCTGCCCACACTCTCTTCTTAGGAGTTGAGTTCCCAGACTTCTCTGTCATTACTGTTACTGTGTTTTATAAGCTGCACAAATGGTTAGGGGGCTGATGGGACGTTGGGAATGATTCGTTTCTATGTACACGCATGATGCATACACATGTCTGGAGGAGCACTGTATTTCAATTAACATTTTTTTAAAAAAAGCAATATATGCACATAAAGGAAAATATGAGAAATAATTAAAAATGGGATGGGGAAAAGCTATGAACAGACAACTAACACCCATACAGTTCATCCTCAGAGATAAGTATGAACACATTGAAATGTATGTATTTACAAATATTATATACATACAAATATGAATACACATATATACATTCATGTACACATATGCACATACTCCTGCATACACACACACATACTGTGTTTGCACACAATGCATGTACATATTCACTTACATATGCACAGATACATATCCATGCACATGCATACATACATGTATATTGTGTGCTCAGACACATATAAATATATATTACACACTAGACATATGTGTGTATATGTATATATGTTTATGGATGGATGGATTGATAGATGGATGGGTGGAATGATCAATGGATGGATAATGTCGAGAACACATTGCACATACATATTGCAATCCACCTTAAAAAATTGTGCAATGAGCTTTAATCCTGTATTTAAGAATTCTTTGTCAATGTTTTCATTTGGCACATTGTCTTAGGCACTGTGACCACCGTCTTAACTAGCCCATCCTCTCTGGAATTGGCCCTTGGCCCTTGACCCCTGCCCAGCTGCCACCTTTAGACCCCTGGCTCCTGGAAGTGTGTGTGTGTGTGTGTGTGTGTGTGTGGTGGTCGGGAGGGGGCAGGTGCCCAGCCTTGCTCTGCAGGAAGGAAGGTCTGGATGGGAGGTTCCCGCAATGGTTGGTGTGGATCTGAAAGCCTTTGCCTTGCTCTCTCCTCTCGCCCTGCAGTGCCCGGCTTTCCGTATCCAGCCGCCACCGCCGCGGCCGCCTACCGAGTAACACCTTTCGGGCCGCGGCGCCCCCGCCCCCCATCCCTGCCTACGGAGGGTAAGTGGGCTGCCTCCGGGGCGGGCCTCCCTGCACCGCCTCTCCTGTTTGCGCATGCTGGTCTTGACCGCCCCACCAGAACGCCCAGCATGCAGCCCGGCGCCTGCAGTGGAGCACCTTGCAAAGAGTATTGAAAAATGAGTGTAATTTGTCCTGTCATGGTTGGTGCCTTTAAGCATCCTACATGTCACATGTTGTTATGTAAATTCTCTTTGAGACTGAATGCTGGAGAACAGAGAAATGGTTACAGCCAGAGATGTATTTCTGATGATTGCAAACATCTGGTTATTAAGGAGGTTGGATCACATTGGCCCCTTGAATCTGTCCATGGAGGGACATGAGGCTTTTCACACATAAAAATTACTGGCGTGGTATTGCTCCCCTTCCCTAAGATACCTTGAGCTTCAAGGTTTAGGAGACCTTGCTGGGAAGAGAAAATTAGGTGTGGAGTCAATGCAAACATTCACAAGTTCAATGAAATTGGAATTAAGACTCGTTTTAGCTGGATTTTCCAAAATGGCATTTGTCTTTGTTCCCCCTCTGCAAAGAAATGCAAGTTCATGTGACCCTCATTGCCAGTTGGGTATTCCTGTCATGGACTTTGGTATCACCAAGAGACTATCCAGGAATGGTGGTGAACGCTCAGGGAAAAAATGGTACTGGTGTGGCAGGCTTTGACCTTGAGATGCTTCCCTTTTACCTTCCTGTTAAGGGATCCTCCTGGAACATTCCTGCACGCTCAGAGCCGGGGAGAGAGGGATGTCTCTGAGGCAGTGATCCTCAGGGGACATTTGTAATATCTGGAGATGCTCTTTGGTTGTCACAGCAGGAGCTGGGAGATGCAATGGCACCCAGTGGGCGGAGGCCAGGGATGCAGTAAACATCCTACAGTGCACAGCGCGGTCCCTCTCCCCATACAGAGAGTCATGGGGTCCTAACTACCAATCATGCTGCTCTAAGGAAAACTCAGGTATGCCCAGGACAGCCTGGCAGGAGGCTTCCCTGGCCCGTGCCTGGCTTTCTTGTCTATAGAAAGAACATGGCTGTATTCAGGACTATGTGAAAAGGGTTAAACACATTTTTTATAGCTCTGTTGCTTAGAAATCTTTTAGAAAATTTGAATCAGCCCAGATCATCTATTATACTGACTGAAATATTTATTCATATCTCACCCACTCCAAAGGACAGCATTTGAAGTGTTTTGAAAACAAATGCAGTGAGACAAAGCTAAGACAATAGAGAAATGAAAGCACATGAAATTGTCAGGAAGAGGGGGATAAAGGCAGAGAAATAAGACAAAGTCCATTGTTTCTGTTGTTGTCATTAGAGGTAGGCCAATTCCAAGTTTCTTAGTAGATGAAACACCACCAAAAAAAGAAAAAGAAATTGTGCTGAAAATATGGTGAATAATAAACCAAGGATGAATTGGCCCTAAATTCTCCCCACCCTCCAATATAATGTATCTTCATGTCCTAAGCCTCATGTATTTGACCATGTGATATAAGGCATTACTGACAGTATAATCATTATCTTCAGCCCCCACAGTATTAAGCCTATTTTGTAGATCCAGAAAGGCAGAAGTAAAAACTTGTTATTCCCAAGGTCATATAATGAGTTATGAAGAAAAAAAAACAAAACAAGTTACCCGCTAGGCTCATATGATTACTAAAGCAAGATTCATAAGCCATAAATACAAAATTGCATGTTTATACCCCATTAGTTTGCCTGGAAAACATTATCTTGGTAGCTGGTAATTGTAGCTTTCCGGTATATGTACCCTCAGTATCTCACTACTATATTGAACAGAAAAAAATAAAGTAAAATTATATGGCTTATCCTCACATGAACAATTTATAAAAGTCTCAGAATAACACACCTGCTGTAAAATTGAAATTTGCTAACTTATAATGAACTTGCTCTTTGTGGGGAATAACCATGCATAACTAATTAATGCCATGTTCGCCAGGGAGAGACACAGGCATCTCCAAATGGTGAAGCAATGTGTTTGTGACTGCTTTGGACATGATTTAATTTTAATATCCCAGTGATAGCTCTAATTATTTTGTTTATAATGGTGGATTGTGCCTCTTTGCTGACAATGTTGACTGGAATTCTGAACCCGTGTTTAGTAGTAAGGTAAAATTCTTAAGATGGGAGGGATAGAAAGAGCAGAAGGGCTAGGTGTGTGTGTGTGTGTGTGTGTGTGTGTGTGTGTGTGTCCATGCCTGCAACTTCCATAAGAGCAAAGTGCTGGTGTAAAAGGAGGACATTCAGCCAGTTGCCTGGTGTTTTGCTGGATTACAAATTGGCTGGACAAATTAGCTGTGAATGCAAAGGCATGAACCCAGCATCTTAAATGGTGGCTTCCCTTTTCCTCTGGCTTGTTCGGCTTAAGCTATAGAAGACATCAGAGGGCAGCTCACCTTAGAGAGAAGAGTAGAGATCGGCTGGAGGAGAGAGGGCCCTGATCTTGGGTTGAGTGGCGAAGAGGTTGGAAACCCACTACTGTTTCAGGAAGTGACATTGTCGGGATTCAGGTGGTCCAGGAGATAGTGTGCATCTCCTGTAGCTGTTTGCCTCCTTTGGAGGATGAATTCTAGATTTGACTGATGTCTTTGCTAATGTCCAGTTTAGCTCAACACTCCTTTTCTCAGCTGCATGCACTGCCTTGCACTGAGGCCACTGAGGCAAATGGCTCCCTTGGAGGAATTTCTTCCGGTGGGGGGCAAAGGGTGCCATGTAAGTGAACAATTTCAGTAAATGTGGTAAGTAGTAAGGTAGGGTGTTGTGTGAGCACCAAGGAAGGACTTTGATGTTTAGAGAAGCTTCTAAACACCCAAGTGCTAGGAAGAGAAGAGATAGAGGTCACATTTATGGCCGATCATTTCCTAAATGTCCACGTTAAGGTCTCAGTCTATGATTCTCCCTCACACCCAGTGACCCCCATCTTTTCTAAGATGTTGGCTAGCAAACTGCATTTATTAAGAAAAAATTATTTTCCCCTTATCACTAGTTGAAGACTGCCAATCTAAACTCTGTTCTTCATCAAGTATCCAATATGCATATACTTTGTTATTAAAATTCCAACCAAAAATGTGTCATTTATCCAACATCCATGTACAGTTTCCATATTGTTTTTTCCAAGAGATATAAAACGGTCCCACAAAACCTCCATGGCAGCCTTTGTGGAGCCACTGGTGAGCCTTGGAGTATCCAACATTAAGATAGGTATCCAGGAGGGCACACCAAGGAGCCATCCATTTCCTTTTGTTGATTTGGTTCCCCCTCCGCATCCTGACACTTTCTGAAGTCCCTCTCAGCAAGTGAGGAACATAGGTTATGGAGGGGCCCTATTTCTCTTTCTTACATACCTAAATAGAAACATCTTTGGACATTAAAACATGACCAGTCCTTCAGGGTCTGGGGCTACAGAGGCTCTACTTGGACCATGAAGGGATCCTAGAAATGAACGCAAAATCCTGGACTGAGACAGCCAGCCCCCTAGGGATTACCAGAATCCACTGAATGCGAATGAGTGATGAGGTGATGAGTTAGTGTTTACACAGTCTATAAGATTGTTACAGTACTAAAAAATGCTTCTGGGGAAGATGAGATTACCCCCCCCCCACCACAACCATTCTACCTCATACTACCCTGGGTAGCTGACTTAACCTGTATAAGTGAATTGCCTTAACATGAGAGTGAAGATTGTGTCTGCCTCCATTGAGTTGATAGGGGATGGGATAGGAGATCCATGTAAGGCTACAACTTAGTAGGGAGGGTCCATCATATGATTCGAGTTCAGTGAACTATAGCTAATGTTATTGAAGGTGATGCAGTTACTGCTTCTTTGTCCCTCTCTGTGTTGCACCACTTACTCCTTTGCTGGGAGGCACCTGCAGTTCACAGATTGGCATTCCCCACAAGCCACAGAGATGGCTTTGATTTGCAAAGATCACTTCAGTAGTTTGTGGAATATGTAGATTGTACATAAAATATTAACTAGTGAATAGTCTCCACAAGAGCTGAATGAAGCAAGTTTTCCATATTTCCCCTTGCATTTGATCCTGGGGTTAATTTTGCTAGAGAAGCCTTAATGTCAGTCTGTCTTTCTGTGACTTATAGCTGGGAGAAATTACCCTTTGGGTAATTACCATCAGTGGAGCTTGCAGACTGATGGTTTGTGGATGAAGATGGAAGGTAGCCCCCAGACTCAGTACTTGCTCTGATGTTAAATGACACCTACTAAACCCCATTCCCTCCCAAAAGAATCTCATGAGATTGGCTTCACCCCATTCCTGTCCTTAAGTAGTTAAGTAATTACAAACCAGCTACTTATTAAGCACCTACTATGTACCATGCATATTGTATGGGGCTAAAGAAGAGTGCTCTAATGGAGTATCATGGGAGATTTTTAAAATTATTCCAATCCAAGCATCAGCATCTGCTATAGGGTTTTGGCAGTGGTTGGCTGGATATCTGTGAGTGTGATATTCTGCACTTTCTCAGATAATTAATTACGACACATCTATGTGCAACTTCTCAGAGTTAGCTTAAGAAGTATTTTGAGGAGACTCAGTGCTACTCTGGGTATAGGACAAATATGGTAGTATCCCAGGAGAGCCCTTCTGAAAGGTAGCTAGTGCAAGAATCAACCTATATATAGATTTTTTGAGAATGCTTTCGGATTCTAGAATTTAGGTTCTAAAACCTTGGATAACCAGCCTCTAGGACTGTGTATGCACATTTCTGTCTGTAAATCAACCATGCTTTTTGGTTTTCATTTTTAAATGTCTGCTCCTCAGACTATAGTAACTGGTACTTAGGCACTTTCCAATTTAATATAAACACTAGAACTAAAGTCATCACTACCCATTCTCAAATATTTTCCAGGATTCTGTCCAGCTTTTTGTTTTTGGTATCAATTCTTATTCAAATTCTCAGCCAGTTTTGAAGTGTAACCTCTAATATTTTTAAAAATCCTCTTAATTGAGTGCATTTATAGACAAATACCACAAATCAATGGTTCTTAAATTTGTGGGGAGAGTATGATGTCATAGATGCCTTTGATAATCTAATTAAAATATGAATTTTCCTTTGGAAAATGTTGATGTATTTACACACACACACACACACACACACACTTCTATACAAATAGTGCCAGAAGTTCATGGACCCACCTGATATCTACTTAAAAACAGCTAGATTTGAATGCTTTAAAATTTTAATTTATTTTACTTGGAAGGGGCAACAAGGTAGAGCAGTGTTAAATAACCTTTTCTTCAAAAATGTATTTGTGGGGGAGACTATATTATATTACACAAACACATTGTACACTTCGGGCATCCTATTCTTTTTCTTTCCTTTTTTAAAATAAACTAATTTGCTATAGTGCAATCATTCCCTGCTTGCATTCATCCAAATATTTAACTAGTTATTACCTTTCTAAGAAAATGAGATGTGCATTTGCATTATGTTCTTGCGAAAGCACACTGCAGTGCCAAAGTGATTGACAAGCAATACAATTACCTGTGCATGGCTAGACAGACCGTCTTTGCAATAACATCAGCTGCACCAGTTCAATGCATGCCGGCTACTCCCTTCTCTTGTGACTGGACTGTGGTTCATTTATCTATAGATGCAGACTAGACATTGACCCCTTCTCCCTGCCCTGCAAATCCGTTTCATCTGTTTCACGGGGCTTTCAAAACAAGTGTTTGGCTGTATTCATGGAAACCGGCATGAGACTTTGTCAGAGCTTTCTATAACCAGCTTCCATTTAGGATAGGACCTAGGAAGCTGATTTTCAGTGTTGCCTCAAACGTAAACACATGGAGGGAGGGGGGTGTTTCATGGAGCAATGAGTCTATTAGTCTTTGGACCAGCAACAGCATCACCTGTTACTGGTTAAAAATGCAAATTCTTCGACACATACCCCCCTTCATATCTATGGATTCAGGGCCTCAGGGCTGGGTGGGGGCCCAGCCATCTGTTTGAACAGGCCCTCCAGGTGGTTCGGATGTGCGCTGAAGTTTGACCGCTGCTGCGTGCCAGAGTCGTTAAAAGTTGGGGCTGTGAAGCCAAGACCACCTGGCTGGAATCCCAGCTTAGTCACTACCTAGCTCTCTCCTGTTCAGTTTCTTTAGACCCAAAGCGGTGACCACAATATTGCCCATCTCAAAGGTGTGCTATGAAATTAAGTGGGATAATGAGGACAACACCCTTAGCTTACAGGCTGACACAGAGCCATCGCTCAATCAATGTAAAGACTAATAGTACTTATACTGGTGCTATTACTTATAGCTTAGAGTGGGGGGAGGGGGGGAGGAACGCACATAGCATTTTGGTGAAACTGACGCCCCCAAAGTGGCTTCATTTCACACTGCCAATGAGGACAAACATATCGGTTCCACATTTTTTAGAGCTTTCAAGAAGGTAGATCACCCAGCCTCTCATTCATTTCTCTCCAAAACGTGCAGGTGTTGCACTCAGTGAAAACAAACAATTCCTACACCGTGTGGTTTATCACAGCAGCTAGAATTCTCGATTTCCTTTCTCAGTGAAGCCACCACTTCCTGCGGGGCCTCCCAAAGCTGAAAGATGCCCTTCCCACAGGCCCTCTGAGGAGCCCCGTACCCTCCAGACACTGGGCTGTTCCCTATGTCTGGCCTGCTCTTCCTGCTCTCTACCTGGCTAAGCCTTTGAGATTTCTGTGGCATTTCCTCTGGTTCCCTGCCCTCTGTTGCTAGCCCCCCTCCTTCCACTTCACTTTCAGGGTGCCATTGTCCCTCTCCTCCGCAGCACCCATCACAGCTGCCATTGGCTGTTCATGCACGTGGCTTTGTGACTGAGTGTCCACTCCCTGGGAGCTCTCCAAGGGTGGGTGTAGTGAGTGGATTCACTCTCTCTGCCCTCTGTGCCTTGGCACAGTGGTAAGAATATAGGAAGCAACAGCAGGGCCCTAGTTTGTTTGAGCTTATCAGAATGAGGATGTTAGACCACATTTTCTCTTTAGTTCTCCATCTCATAAGCGTGGGATGCCAGAGTCCCCAAGTCATTTTCCATGGCCACGTTGGAAGGCAAAGCATGGTGACTAGGTTACCGTCCTGAACAAACATCAGGGCCCGCCTTGCCTCACTCTGGGAGCTGTTGGCCCAAATAGGCTTGGCAGGAAGCACACGGCCTGCCCCAGCGCACAAGGACCTGTCCTGGTGAAAGAAGGGACCCCTTTCCCAGCTAGAGCTCAGCCCCACTCACACCTGGTCCACACTGTGTGTCCACTGGGACAGACCTCAAGGTCCAGCCTCGCTCCCTCACAGGCAGACCTCGCTTTGTCGTCTCCCTTTATTGCATTTCACACATGTTGCATTTTTTTACAAGTTGAAGTGAAGACACTTCCCAACAAAGTGATTACGCCTCTCTTTATGTGACACTCCCTTTGTTGCCCTGGTCTGGAACTGAGCCGCAGTCCCTCCGAGGGGTGCCTGTGTTTTCAGAAGAGCAGACACAGACTGGGTCCTCTACAGATAGTTAGAAAAAAGCATCATTCCCCATGTTTGTACATGAATGCATTAATATTCACAGCTGGATCACATTCTGTCCAGCCTCTTTCTCTGGTCTCCTATGCCAGGGTCCAGTTTTTTAATCCTATTCACCTTCTCCTCCTCCACTGGCAACAGTCATTGGTGCTGCATAACCAGATTAGAAACAAACTTGAGGCTGTAGGATGTCTCTTCCTAATTCACTATTTAAGTCAACCTGGAGTTGCTAAGTCAATTACTCTGTGCCATCTTCTGTCACCTCCCCTTTAAGATATGGCAGTACTCAGTCAGTAGGCATTTATTTTACATCTCTTGGGTAGAAAGCAACATGTTCAGCCATAAGCAGGATAGAATGTGGAGTAAGCTAATTGGGTGCAACTTCAATGTGGAATGAGGCCCATACACAAGTACATTTAATATTTGACCAATATATAAAATTATTTTACCGAGTGAGGATCAAAAAATGTGAGGTTGGCATTTAGAGGAGGGAGAAATAGCTCCGCTTTGGGTGAGCATTGGATACAGGTCATAGCAACGGTGATGTTCAATTAGAGCTGCGATGTCAAGCATGTGACCCATTTCTTTGTAGCCAGATCTCACTGGCTCCTCCCTTGAGGTGCCTCTTTCCCCATTTTACAGATGAGTAACTGAAGCTCAGGTAGCTTGAGTAACTGGTCCAATGGGCGAGGCTGAAATTTGACCCAGATGCCATTGTGGTCCCCGTCTAACTTGGCTCTTGAATGGTATATCTGCTTTTGGTGAGGATGTTGGCAGAAAAGCCATTCCTAGCGCAAGGAACAGCATGTGCAAAGGCATGATGGCATGAAAGAATGGGACAGAAGTTGTTTTGCTACGGCTAAATGATCCGTTCTGTGGTTCTGGGCCCAAACTAAATATTGGTTGCTCTCCCCTGTTGCATCAGATCTGTTCTGTGTCCTGTTGGCAGAGGCTGGCCCTGCCTTCTGACCCTCAACAGACACTATCTTCTTCTGTTGGAAATGCTGAAAGAGAATTCAAAGCCTAGCTCAGGATGCGCACACCTCAGCATCTGGGATTAGGGTTTTGTGCTGCTTGACAAGTGCTCTCGTGAACTGTAGCCCTTTTGATCAAAATGAAAACAGCTTAAAGCGATTCTCACCAACCTCCTTAGTGTGTGAAATCCCTGCCTCCTTTTTAAGGATAATGGTACTTGGGGTTTCGCCGGTCAACTCTGAAAAGCTCTGAGAAGCACCCGACAGTGTTCTCCAGCAAAGCAGTGTCACTGCTGTGTGTGTGTGTGGGTGTATGTTGTGAAGTGCTCTCCTTTGGCTCAATTTGCTTGGCTTACATGCAGTTCCACCCTGCCACCGAACCTGCTGGAAACCTTTGGTAATCCAAGTTGTGCTTCTGTTCAAACCACAGCTCCATTCAATGATGGGGCTCATTGGTCCTTTGCCAGACTCATAAATCATGTGTAAACTCCATGGGGAGATATTAGGGAAGGTTATTAATTACACTACCATCCTTTGGAAAACATGCATGTAGAAACACGTGTTTTTATATTCAAGGTCATCCTGTGACCCTCATGAAGCCTGCGAAATGTGCAAGCTGCCTAAGAACCTTATTAAACCCATTTTAATACTTAGGAATTTTAAGTCAGTTTCCCATGATGGTGGAGCTGTGAGCTTCTTTTCGTGGCTGTTTCACTCAAGGTATACCAAGAAATTTCTGGAGAATTCCAGGATCTCTTGTTCTCCCCTTCCTGTGAGGTCCCTTGTCTCTGGGATGACTATATGCACAGTGATCAGAGAGATGCTCAAGGCCAGGCTGTTCAGTCATAATGTGGGGCTTTGCTTAGTCTGGGTATAATTTACACAAACATGCCCACACAGAAACATGCATGTGCATGTACATATATGAGTACACATAAGCAGATTGCCAGCACACTACTACACACATTAAAAAAGTGATATACATTCATGTACATATGCGTACATGGGCAAGGTATATACATGAACACATGTGTGCACATGTATGAATTGGCATATACACACTAACACACATATATGCATTCACATACAAACCCAAAATACATATTTTACACTCACATATACACATTTATACCCATAAATGCACACAAACACAGACATATTTTTTCCACACACATACAGGGAATTATCAGATATAATACCACCGTGTGAAAGAATACAGAAGAACATTTCTGGAATCATCTGTATTGTCCAGCTCCCCTAAGGTCATCCAGCTATAACCGCATTGAGAATGTGACAATCTGGGCGCCCCACCCTTATCAATCATGCATTTTAAGGGGATGATTTCCCCCCCGGGGCAGGGGGACTATACAGTTTGACTGTGAACTCCGACTCTTGTATCTGTCTAGGCCACTTGAAATAAACCTCAACCCTGCCTGCACTTCTACACCCCTCCTGAGAGGGAGGGAAGTCTGGTACTCTCACCACCAGGTCCTGATTGTGGGCCACCCTGAACCAGCCTAATTTTCTCAGCCTGCCCGCCTCCTGTTGTCTCCAACCTCCTTAACCAAAGTGGAAACGCTCTTCAGTTCCTGTGTTTTGGATCTCGTGACCAGACTAACTTCGCCAGTGCGGGGGTGGTGTGTCTGCATGGGGAAACGCACTAATATGGATGTTTCTCTTTGTGTGTGCACCCTTGCAGTGTTGTTTACCAGGATGGATTTTATGGTGCAGACATTTATGTAAGTATTCATTAATGTGCATGCCATCCTTGTTTCCGCCCGGAGTCATTCTTTTTACAAGTTTGCTGAGAATCTCTCTACTGTGCGGTGCTGTCCATTCCCTCTTTGTGGGTCCTGGGAGAGTCTCAGGCTCGCATGCAGCCGGACTGCTGCTCCTGAGAGCATCCCACGCTGTGAGTGAGTGGAATCAATGCCTTGACCTACCTCAGAATAAATGCAAACACCGCCCCGCCTCCAAAGATGGCATCTCATGTCAAATTAAGACCCGCTCCCCATCCCCCCCCCAAAAAAACCCCAAAACAAACACACACACACACAAAAACAGAAATTCTCTCTAAAGTTTTCAGTATGGTCTGTGTATTTTCAGTTTACTATTTAGGACAACAGCTGTAGATACCAAGGGTTAAAAGACATTTTCATGGCTGATGTTTTCTTATAAATATATTTGTTTATCACAAAGCCCTAGAAAAATATTTCCTCTCTCCCTTTCTCTCTCTCTCTCTCTCTCTCTCTCTCTCTCTCTCTCTCTTCCTCTATATTTTTCTACCTCCACCCCATTCATGGATGATTTTAGCAAGAAATATCTAACAAAAGTGGGCCAACTGGAGCGTTAAATTTTCTTCAACCCCTTATTTCTTCATGTCCCCAGAACAGCTCCCTAACTTAGAATTGTTTGTTAAATGTAGAATTGTTGGTTAAATGGTACCACTTTGTTAAGCTGGTTTTAGAAAAGTGTTTCTCATTATGGGGACCATAATTAAACTTACCTAAGTTGATCTAAAATTAGTTATTCTCCTTCATTGTGATATTAACAGCAATGTTATGAAAATGACTTGGAATAAACACAATTTAAAATAAATTGGCAGGAATGGAGGGTATTTTCTAAGTTATATACTTTTTTATTACAAGTGACCTCAAGTAATTTCGCTGCAATCATACTTGTTTTATAGACCAGATAACAAAGAAAAATAAAACCACATTTCTGATCAAATTGATGTCATTTACTATAAAATGGGAAAGACACTGGTTATTTAATTTCTTCCCTTTGAATTTCAAATAATTACAATTTTGAGACATAGTATTAGTCTCCATCAGTGATGAACTTAGTTGAGTTCTATTATAATTGCATCAAGTACATTTATTATAATCTGCGAGTTAGCTCTTTTCCATAATAATACTTATTAATGATTTACATGTTCTTTATGCACCCAGTGAACAACCAACTTTCTTTTTTGTGTTGCTTGATTTACTCCTTCGCACGTCTTTTCCCCCCAGACTTTCTGTTTAAGCCATTTTAAATAGAAAGGCAGGCGGAGGCTGAGCAGGCTGGACCTCATCCATACCCTTAGATACCCAGTGAACCCATCAGTCTACACACTCCCCATTGTAGCCTCTGGGTAGCATAAGCACATGCAGGAACGGTAGTTGGCATAATTAACTTTAGGGCTTTATTTATTTATTTACTTATTTTAAATTTTGATTTGAGAGAGGAAGGGAGAAGGAGAGAGACAGAGAAGCATTGATGAGAGAGAGAAACATTGATTGAGCCACCTCCTGATCACTACCCACTGGGGACTGAGCCCTCAACCCCACATGTGCCCAGATTTGGAATTGAACTGGCAACCTCTTGGTGCACGGGTCCACACTCAACCAACCGGGCCATACTGGCCAAAGCAGGGCTTTTTTAAATTTGTGAAATAAAAGGGAGTAGAGAAAGGATGAAGAAATTTTAAAAAGAAAAAGAAAAAAATCCACCCAAAAGAGAACTATCTTCATCAACACCTACCCCAGGAGAGAACAATGTGGATGTTATGTAAGCTTATTATTATAATATTAGTTATCATTTATTAGTTCACCTCTCCGTAAAATGACAATAATTTGTTGCTTTAACCCTAATAAATAATTGAATTATTAATTGAAACTGTTCTATGGAGATTTCAAATTAGCATCTTTCTCTTGCTTTATAGATTTTTGTATAGTAGGAAGTAGAAGCTGCCTGAAGGCACAGCTGTTAGAGTTCACAAACAAAGAAATAGAATGACTAGTGAGAGTAACTGATGTGTGTAGATCTGTATTGGTTGGGATAAAGGAAAATCCCTAAGAACGAGGCAAATTGAAAGAGCAGAGAAAGTTGGAAGAGGGAAAATACACTAACATCCACTCTAAGGTGGAAAGAGAAATTCCGTTGAGGAAGGAAAGCTCCAGAAAAATCCCTTTGAGTTTTTTGGTTCCTTTAAGAACTTTTGTTTTCCACAAATTCATCATATTTGGGCAAAGAACACCAGGCTCAGTGGTACAGCCCCTGCAGGTATCTGAGTGAGGTATATAGATGAAAGGAGTTATTTCAGTAACTTCAAGTCCTGAGTTTTCTGGTTTCTAGGTTTAGAAAACTATTCCGCCCTAGCTGGTTTTGCTCAGTGGATAGAGCGTTGGCCTGCGGACTAAAGGGTTCCATTACAGTCAAGGGCACATGCTGGGGTTGTGGGCACGATTCCCAGTAGGGGGCATGCAGGAGGCAGCCGGTCAATGATTCTCGCTCATCATTGATGTTTCCATCTCTCTCTCTCCCCCTTCCTCTCTGAAAGCAATTTTAAAAAAAATAAGATTTAAGTTAGAAAACTATTCCTCTCACTCTTTTCAAGTCACCCTAGTAGCCAAAAAAATTTATATATTTTCCCACTGTTCCTCTTATAGTGCCAGTAAGATTTTTCAGGGAGCGGGGGGGCATTCCAATTAGACAATTAGGTGATGGAAAATCTAGCTTAAATATTTGTTTACCCAGCACATTTCTCTGTCCTCTTTTCCAGAAGGTAGCTCAGACATTGCAGACTTTCCTGAAATTTTTTGTTCTGTATAAGATGGCAATTCTGCAATATTGCTGCTGGGTGGTGTGTGTACATGAGTGACAGTGGTGAACTGGTCCACCCCATTATGGCAGCAAAGCAAGGGTTCATGGTTGGCCTTAAGTTGTTTAAGGGCGAGAAAAAATAGGAGTATTTCCTGCACTCTAGAATTTATGAAGCAGGATTCATCCTGGCTAGAAGTAATTTTGAATATGCTTTTTCAAGCTGCTATCCCACCTCCCTTGAGATACTGGTATGTCCTGATGAGTGGACGTGTCCCCAGAGCTCCATTTCTTAAAGAAATGATGATTAAAGAGGTTAGTAAAGCATGTGAGGTTCTGTTCTATTTAAAGGAAGTTTCTGGCTTGCTCCTTCCATCTTGTTAGAAATAGTGCACAATAAATAGATTTAAGGCAATCCTGAGAGGACCTGGGACATGTGTTGGACACTTTACTCACTTCTAATAGATTTAAACCAGTTATTTCTTTATAATTTAATTGGGAGAGGAGCAAGCTTCTACCTTTGGTTACTTGTAAGAGTTAAGGGGAATCTGCTCTCCAGTTCTTCCTGCTCAGACGTTCTCAGTGTTGGCAGCATATCAGCAACTCAACAGCAAGGATAGCAGCTCCTACACCAGAATGACTGCCCTTTTCTGTGCATCCCACTGTCTCCTGCCCCTTCTCCTCTTTGTTGTTCAAGGTCTTTCCATCCCTCCCACCATATACGGGAGCCCTCGGGCGTTTCTGATTTGAGAGACCTGCAGGACCCCTGCAACTGGCAAGCAACAACCTCCTACCTAGAATTAGCTCCTTCTTCACCTTTCAGAGCAGAGAGGATTGGGGAGAGAGGGAGAGATGTTCAGAGATGCCAGAGATGCTGGGAGCTAAGACAAACACCAGGGATGTGTGTGTAGTCTGAGGGCAAAGAACAAAGCATCCTATGCAGGAGCCCAGCCAAGCAGGAAAAACACTGCCTCTCACCACACAGGACGTGTTCAGGCCCAGTGTGGATGCCACTCCTCAGAGAGGAAGTAGGGGTTTCTGAGTCAGAAAGGAGGCTAGAAAAGGTCACATCTGGGTCACTTCCATCAATGAACATACCCCTCCCCCCCCCCACACACACACATGCATACACACACACACACACACACACACACTTTTATGTCAAAAGATGGGAATTTATTTTACATAGCTAGCATATCAAATCTAATAGTTCAGTGCTATTACTTAGTGGTGGACATTTAAATCAATGCGTCTAAATTAAAAAGTGGGTCAAGTTAAAGGAAAAATCAGTAACAGCAGAGGTGACACATGGGTATGACAGTGGTTAGAAAGGTGAAGTGGGAAGACCAAGTTGCCTGGACCTGAGACATAATCCGTCACACTTAAGGGTGGAGCTATAGCCTTCATGAAGCCAGAATTGGTCAGGGAGTTGGGAATAAGTGTTGCTTAAGCGATCTTAGCCAAGACACTTACCTTAATCCATGCAGGGAGATATCAAAGGAAGGGGCATTTGATCAAAGGGTAACTATGGAAAATGGAAAGAAGGAAATGACAACAGAGCTATCAAAAGGAATTGACTGGGAACTGGAGTAAGACAGTGGAGTAGCAGTGGAAGAAGAGGAGTGAAGACTGGGAAGGAGAGTGAGAGAGGGAACTGGCAGACAATGCAAATGTTAACCACATGCCCTTGTATTGGGAGAGCCCCAAGCTTCCTAACAGGCACTGCAACCTTGACACTGCCTGGTGAATGTGTCAATGAGATTCCAGCGCATTTTCACATCATTCCTAAATTCTGTCATGAGAGTTTCTGGTTGACGCCATGGCTAAATACAGTTATTTCTGATTTCGTGTCACCCTGCCATCCATGGATCTTAAAGCAAAGAGGTGTCCTCATTCCACCGCTGGTCGAGCTCAGTAGCTTCAGGAACATGCAAAGTTGGAAAGTGGAAATTCTCCAAATAAAATACCCCAAGTGCTTATTCTGAGACCCTGTTTTCAGTGTGAGTCCCTCAGTGTCAGCATTGGGCATCTAGGAGAGGTGACAGCCCACCAGGAAGTTAGGCATCTACAGGTGAACACCAGACCTTCAGCCCTCACCTCTCTCCACCCAGCTCTGCAAGGGAGCTGTCTCATTACCTATTACCTCACCTTATTTTCCCAAACCAAAAATGTTTTCTTTTTTAAAAAAATAGGTGATAGCATTTCACCATAAATCTCTCTCTCTCTCTCTCTCTCTCTCTCTCTCTCTCTCTCTCTCTCTCTCTCCCTGAGACCCTGTTTTCAGTGTGAGTCCCTCAGCATCAGCATTGGGCATCTAGGAGAGGTGACAGCCCACCAGGAAGTTAAGCATCTACAGGTGAAGACCAGACACTCAACCCTCACCTCTCTCCACCCAGCTCTGCAGGGGAGCTGTCTCCTTACCTATTACCTCACCTTATTTTTCCAAACCAGAAATGTTTTCTTTTTAAAAAAAATAGGTGATAGCATTTCACCATAAATCTCTCTCTCTCTCTCTCTCTCTCTCTCTCTCTCTCTCTCTCTCTCTCTCTCCCTCCCTCTCCCTCTCCCTCTCCAAATATATATATATATATTCCCCCAAAATTATAAAGGCAGTGTTTATTAAAATACATTTCATTTTCAAAATTGAGCTACCAGCTGTTAAAGTGTGTATACATTTTTGGGGAACACTTTGTATATATACATCTTTACAAGGCAGATCCCTAAAACTCTTAAAATATTCACCTGGAGGTCTGCCCTAGGACTGGAAATTTCACTTCAAACCGGAACCACACATGAAAGATTAGCCACATCCATGAATCACTCTCCCATCCACAAATCAACTCCATCTGTCCCTTGGTTCTTTTGAGATCTTGTAAGTGTTACACTTGAATGAAGTAATAACAAGTTAACAACACATATATTTTCTAGACCCATGTGCATGTACACACACACACACACACACACACATCATTTTTCTAGTCATATCTATTCAAAGTAGTTTTGGTAGCTTCCATGTGCTTCATTAATTTGTGAAATACAATTGTGCTTTTTGATGTTAGTAGAAATTAAATTTAAGAAACACAGGTGTTGATACAGTTATGGTTGCTACTGTACTGTCACCTTAACTGCCTCAATAATTAGGCATCGAAATTAAATTCTCAGGTATTCCGGAGAATTCCAATCATGAGCTCAAGAGAGAAATTTCAAAATAATTAACTTGAACCATTGGAATATGATTGGAAGGACAAAAAGCCATGAAAATATCTTTTCTTCCTCCTTTAAAAAGAAACACGGGTTATAACACAAATCAGTGAGTTATTTGATCCCATCTCCCCCTTCTTGATTCTCTCAGTTACAGAAATTTGCAACTAGAATTGTTTGTCACTGGTTCCTCTTCTGGTTCCATGGGTCACTCCAGGTCTTAGTGAAGAGAAGCAAACTTGTAAATGAATTGCTCTGGAATTTCGGTCTGACTTATGCATTTTCTTTTATTTATTTCATTTTTGCATTGAAAACATTACATTTCTGTTTCCTTATAGAGTAGTGTATCAAGAGCCTGTGTATGGCAATAAATTGCTACAGGTATGAAATCCTGACTGGTGGAAAAACTCATCACTCTGGTTGTGGGTTTGCTGTGAAATCTTACTAACAAGACCATTCCAGGGAGGGAGATACTCCCTAACATAGGAGGAAAGACTGAACTGAATTTTCCAGTTTTGATGTGAATTCTCCAAGAATGGAGATGGTCATCCTCAAATTTCCCCTTTGCTAGATCATGAGTGTATCAAAATGGGCGTCTGGCTTGGCTATACATTTCTTAAAATGCATCTGGTCTCAATCAATATAAATTCAGTGAAAAAGAAATCTAGGGTTTCTTTGAACCAATTGTCTAAGAAAAATTTTAGTAGGTTCCAGGAGTCACCTGGAATGGTTAAACAACAACAAAAAAAACCTCTTATGCATCTAGTATTGAGGATAACTAATATATTTCTTCCTGGTTTCATTGTGGGTTCTTATAAATTTGTTTCACACCCATTGCTATAGCTTCCAAACCTACTTCTCACTGCCAAAGCAACCTCCAAATGAAAAAATTTTCAGGAAGGAAAGTAGCCCCACATTCATTGGAATGTACATGGTTGAGTCTCCAAATTTGGTCTAAAACCAACATTAAAACTGTCAAATAAAATGAAAGAAGAATGTAATACTAGGGTAATCAGTGGGAGTTTTATTACATGGGTTTTCCTATAACCTGCAATTATCATTTTTGTTCAGTATTAAGTCCATTAAGAAAGTACATTTTTTACTGTGAAAATTAGTCATTTTAATAAGAACTCTATTATGAAAAAGGGGTACTTGAGACTAAGAGAGGACAAATTAATTAAAATTCCTGACATGAACTTTTATTTTTACCTTTCAAGAAAACTTGCCACATTTCAAAAACAGCTGGATGTATAATGCAGATAAATTAGGGAATAATGATTTATATTTAAGTGTCTCATCTTGCAAATGTCCTTGTAAATGTTGTTTTCATACATAAAATGTTGAGTTCATTATATATGCAACAATCTACCTGCTTTGCACAAAGTGAGATCCTGGGATATTCTTGGAGAGGAGGAGATGTGTCTGTGATCAAGCCCATCACAGTCCCACCCATCCCAGGTCCCCACCAGCACCCACAAGTTTCACCTCCCCCAAGTAATTCACCATTTGGATAGTAGAACATCTTTTTCCAAAAAGTATGCTCTCAAGTTAACAATGTGATTCCCTTTGTCTAACTACTTTGCGATGCAGTGGAGATCCATGGTGCTCGTCAGCATTGCTTTAAGTTCCACAAATAGAGCAACCACTTCCATAGTGTTTAATTAAGTAATTCCCAAGCCTAGCTGATTCAGGTACCTTCCCTTTCCCTGCTACTACTAGTATCCCAGCAGTACACTTCTGAAAATACTTTATTAGGGCATCACTAGAGATTCCACATCAGTAACTTCCCCCAAAGGACCTCCAGGGGTCTCGGTAACAAATGAAATGTTTCCGACCCGGTGAGCCAGTATCTTATGTGGCTACATCCATCCGATGGTGGTGGCAGGGGAGGGAGGGGCAATTTATAAGGGCCATTTAAAATTTACATTTCACATAAGGTCACATTTATATGTTGCTGCTGTCCAGCATGTGAAAAATGAGTATGCTTTATGAGTAGGGAGTGGAGAACTATGTTGTGCTTGTCGCCCCTTTTCCATTGGTAGTGGGGAAAAAATCTCACTGTCAAGGATGCATTTTCGTCCTTAGATCTGGGAGGACCAGTTTCAACATGGACACGGTTTGGTGACAGCAAATGGAAGTGAGCTCTCCTTTTTCAGACATTAGCACAGAACCTTGCAGCAGCTCTGGCTATGCTCAGCGAACTGCAAAATATGGAGCAATAAAATTGATGACAGTTACCTGTTAGAAAGGCAAATTAAAGCCATTTGTATTTTTTTGATAATTTTACAGTATTTGCACACAGACACTGAGCTAATACACAACTCTGTTATTCCCCTAATATGGGTTTTATACAGACGAAAAACAGTCCAGAAGGCAATGAAGTAGATAGATGTGCAGGTATTAGGCCACCTAACCCTTTTCTTTTCCCAACTGTTATATATTTCAGGGATCACATAGACCTGGACTCACTAGGGTAGCCACCAGCCCCGTGTGGCTATTTACATTCCAATGAACCCAAATTCAATAAATTACAAATTCAACAGTTTGTTGTACTAGCTATATATCCAGTGTTCAATAGTCACTGACAAGTGGCTACCGTATCGTACAGCACAGACACTGGCTCTACAGACTTTAGCAAACGATGGCCTTGACTCTTGAATCACTAGGAATTTTAAACAAATTCCTAGTGAACAAAGATAAGTGTTAAGGCACTGACCACTGGTGCTGGTATTGCATGGAAACACACGCCTATGTTCTCTGAGTGGCCAAATCATATGCAACTATGGAGAGAACGGGTCCTCTCAAAGCTTCATAGATGAGCATGTCTGTTATGCGGATGGATCCCCGGTGTACACAGATCCATGTTAGGTTCATACAATAAATATGGGCATAGTGCTCAGTGAGGTTCATGTTTGTTACCTTCTGTGTGCACTGCCACAGCTATTTCCACTCATCAAACTCGTTACCTAATTTCATTGACGAAAACTACTGCAGAAGTTGAGGGAGACGTACAGAGTTCAAACAAAGAGGATTTGCAAGTGGGACGAGGCTAAAAATCTTTGCTGGGACCAAATTCACAGTCTCCAAAGCATGATTGATTGACATGGCAGTTGATGCAAATATCTTGGCAGGATTTTTTTTATTATGATTCTGGGAGAGACAAAAATAACACACTCTCACACACACATGCACACATACACATGCACAAACACACTTTCTCCACTCAGAGCTTTCAGCTGGTTGCAGCTAATGCTTCCTAGCCGTCAGCTAGCCAATTCCAGCCCCTCCCTCCTCCCTCATTAAGTGTACTGCACAGGCCTGCACACCTGTCTTTCTGGATGCATCAAGAAAGCCATGGAGATGGGCAGGCAAATGAAAAGAATGGCTCCAGAAATCTGGTGACCTCTTTCCCCTCAGCCCACCAGGCTGTGTCTGAGCTTGGTGCTGGTGTGACAACGGCTTTGGTTTTACAACTCCTCAGCACATTTAATGAGTTTCCCCGCTCCTAATTAGAGAACATGGTGTTTGGAACACCAGGTGGTGTCTGCCTAAGACCTCGTGTTTTTTTGTGTTGTTTTTTTTTGTATGTGTGTTTTTTACTTTTACATTGTTTTTCAAGGGAGACTTTTTTTCTTTTATCTGGCTCCAAATTATTGCTGATTATCTGTCAGAATGTCTTGGATCTGTCTCCTCCAGGACTGATCCGAAGAACAAACTTTTGCAAGGACAAACTAGCTTTCTAGAATTGCTGTGTAAGTGATGGCGAAATTCCTCTGAAAGTGAGCTGTGGGTGGTAGAAGGTAGAAATAAATGATTGAGACCAGTTTAATCTACATTTTAAAAGATGAGTTTTGAGCTTCCCCATTCATCTGCCTCCTATCCTACTGCTTGGTTTTTCCCTATAGGATATGGAGCCAAATGTAACAAACTCCTCTACTCTCAATTCTATGCTTAGGTACCCTCTGGCACATCCATGGTCTTGCTGTTAGGTGCCCGTGGACACAGTAGCCTGTCCCGAGTTGCCCCGCAGAGGATTGTGGGACTGCATTCCTATTAGAACCTGAATGGTCCCTGTCTTATCAGTGGAGCCTGGAGCCTGTTTGTTAATTGTACTGAGATCATTCTACGGTGGCTGATGTCTCGCCGTGGTCGGCTGAGCAAGACGCTCTGTTATTTTCACAGTTTGATAATCAATGCTCCACTGAACACATTCCTTTCAAATATGCCCATTTGCTTGTCCTCTGCTTAATTGAACAATTGCAATTACTGGTACATACAACTAAATGTTAATTATTTTTTCAGATTTTTTTTCTCTCTTAATGATTTTATTTACAAATTGGAATCCTTTATCATATTTTCCACACCGAATTCCCCATCCGAATCTCTGTGATATCTTTAGCCGAAAAGACAGAATTTTTAAGAAGTATTTACCATTGCTTTTAAAAATAATTATGTAAGATGTGCAAAGCTAAGGACTGTCTTCTTTAATTGCTTTACTGGTTAAACAACTATATATGCAAGAGATTACTAGTAAGCTTGCCTTCTAAGGGGGTTAAAAATGAATAAATAGAAAAGACAAGAGGGTAGTGGTTTAACCTATACTGGATTTTTAAGGAAGGAATCAAAGACTGTTTGAATAAAATGTAAGTTAATAGTTAATAAGTAAAGGTAAAGTATAATCGGTTTTGAAAATCTGGAAAGTTCAGCAAAGTATCAAGAGTATTTAAATAATTCCCCATAATCCTCCCCATCCCAAGACAATCACTGTTAACTCTTAGGTACATGTCCCTCAAAGGGTACCTGGGTTCCCCCTGGGGATATGCTTACACCTGCTAACCTTTAACATCCGGCTGGAGTTGGTCTCCAATCCCCTGTCTCTCTGGTGTGTGTTTTTGTTCTTCCGCTCTGACACTAAGCTTTCATTAACCTCCACTTTAGACTGGTAGATTTGGGTCACTGCTGTTCTGGTGTGGTCTCACCATGGGGCCTCCCTGAGTCGGGCTCCTTGGCATCGCTAAGTTCACTTTCTCCTTGTGTTTTAGGGTGGTTATGCTGCATACCGCTACGCCCAGCCTACCCCAGCCACTGCAGCTGCCTACAGTGACAGGTAAGGGTCTTCCTTTTTGTGCTTGACAGCCACTTGGAAATTAACTCAGCTGGTGGGGAGACGAGATTCGTGTCCAGTCTTGATGCAAATGCATGACATCTGGGTAGGCAGCACCCACCAAGTTAGGTCCCACGTGAGACCACAAAGAGGGCCACACAGAGACAGGATGGCCAGCGATGCCCAGTTCATTCCAAACTCTCGCTCTCTTTGCTAAGACACAAAGAAAATGGTATGTTTTGTTTGTGTAGAGATCTTTCAGCCCTTGTGACAGCACACCTTGCATGTACATGCACACTCCCTGTGCAACCTTCTCATGGTCTTCTCTGGAAGACCATGGTCTCATCCAGCTCAGATGAAGAAAACAGAAGATGATCCCGCAGGCTTACCTTGACTGCAAGCACCCCATCTCCCTTTGTTACAGCTCTTTACACCCAGTGAACCACTATTTAATCCATCAGAAAGGAATGGGGGAGGCGTAGTTGGCATTCCTAAGGAGATTGGTTATTTTGAAACATCCAGTGTCCAATCCTACTAAGACAAGCCGACTTTTATTTGTAATGCACGCCACACCCTAAGACAGGCAGCAGAAGGGACAGAAGTGGGTTTAAAAAATGCACAAGTCATAATGGATGGCGGGGGAGGGTTGGTGTGGAAGAGCTTTATGACCAATTACCCAGGCCTAACAGATGACTCGGTTCCTGAAACGACAAGCCGCAGCTATTTCTGTTTAGGTGCCTTGAAAAAAGAAAGTGTGTGTTTCCATATTGAATGCAATGCGTTGGCTCTGTTTCCTGAGGACATAAATGTGAATGTTCAGATGCTCTGCATGCTCAAATGTCACTAAGGGTGCTTATTTTGGGTAATGACTCCTTTAATTTAAAAATATGTTTCATGAATAAAGCAGTGATGATAACAATTTGCATGTGTGGCTGAGGCATGCTGGGTCAGACAGGTAAGCAAGGAGATGTATTTGATCTTGAATGGGACATGTCGGCAGCCACTGGTCCTCCTCCCTGGCCTGTTGTGACTGGGTTCCTACCTGGGTTTGCTCTGGTGCTTTCCCTGCAGTTCCATTCCATTCCTCCCAGACGTGTTGTGAGCTCATTGCGGCTACAGGATTCTTCTGAGGTCTGATAAAGCAAAGGAAATTGCTGAGCCTTAAGAATGGCACTTTGAAAACCCCATGCACACACATGTAATAAAATGGCTCTTTGGCAAGGTGGAGTTGAGATCTGCCTTCTGCTTGTATGCAGGAATTATTACTATATTCTTAAAAAACAACCATAACGAGGTCTCAAGGCTAGAGGGAGCTTCCAAAGAAATTCAAACAATTGGCAAGATTCAGATCCAAATACATAAATTATGCAGTTACCCAATAATTACAAAAATAGGTTTTATGTAAGTTGCTATCTTCAATACACTTTGACACTGGATTAGGAAAAAGGAGAGGGTCAGTAGGTTAATAAAAACGTTGACAATCTTGAAGTACTTAAGATTATCTGACAAATGAAAAGGCTTAACGCTATTAAATTCTGCACACCAAAGATTCACCAAGTATCAGTTGTAATGTGGTTTATCTACAATCCTTAATTATTTTTATGAAAATATTTCTAGATGCTAAATTCGTAAACACCCACTTTGTATGTAATTATAATCATAGTAACTTAAGCCTGCCGTATAATTATAAGAATCTTAAACAGATTTATTTTTGGAGGGATTTTTATCTTGCTTCTCAGTATAAGTGCATCTACCCCCAAGCTGAAAACAAGGTTAATTACAAAGATCTCATTTAAATTGCGTTCTTCAATAAGACCAATCTAGACATTTAAAAAAATGTTTAACACTATTCTTAGATAGAATTACTTGAGGATCTGTCCATCTCCTTTTGTATTCATCTAAAACTTAAGTTAAAATGTTGTTGCATTTGGAGGCACCATATATGCAAATATGTGTATGAAAATCTGTTATTTTAATTTTATTAAGATTCTCATTGGCAACATGTCTTACTGAAAAATTGCCCTCATTCTTGAATTGGTAAATTTTGAATAACTTTACAATTCCCACTTGAGTCTAATAGTTTCAGTTGAAGAAACAAACTCAGTGGTAATAGTCTTATCCATGTAATTGGCCTCTTGCTGTTCATTAAAAATATTTGCACATTAGGTCTTCTTACTTGCTGTGTAAATTGGTTACCAACCCTATTTAACTGTATTATAAGCAAGACACATGTCACATATGGAAATATAGCATTGAAGTAAATGCAGTAAATTACCAGAAAACAATCTTTAAAATGATATTTCTGGTTTGATTTGTAAAGTGTATTTATGAAGTGTAGAATTACTTGAGGATCTGTCCATCTCCTTTTGTATTCATCTAAAACTTAAGTTAAAATGTTGTTGCATTTGGAGGCACCATATATGCAAATATGTGTATGAAAATCTGTTATTTTAATTTTATTAAGATTCTCATTGGCAACATGTCTTACTGAAAAATTGCCCTCATTCTTGAATTGGTAAATTTTGAATAACTTTACAATTCCCACTTGAGTCTAATAGTTTCAGTTGAAGAAACAAACTCAGTGGTAATAGTCTTATCTATGTAATTGGCCTCTTGCTGTTCATTAAAAATATTTGCACATTAGGTCTTCTTACTTGCTGTGTAAATTGGTTACCAACCCTATTTAACTGTATTATAAGCAAGACACATGTCACATATGGAAATATAGCATTGAAGTAAATGCAGTAATAGGTAAATTACCAGAAAACAATCTTTAAAATGATATTTCTGGTTTGATTTGTAAAGTGTATTTATGAAGTGGTGGTCTTCCCTATTACTTTTAGTAAACAGGTAAGGTGAAGAAAGACCCTTTTATAGAAGACACATGTTTCAGTGAAATTATCAGAATAGCTTTTGAATCTAGATTGAAGATGCCAAGTATCTAGAATTTATCTTAGGGCAGCTGTTAATATTTTATTTTAACACAATCACAGTGTAATATCAATAGTGATCGATTCTTAGCTCCTGTTCTCTAGATGATAAAGAGGAAAACTCCTTAACCCAAAGAAACCCTTCCAGAATAGGAGGTAAAATCAGCAGGAATTAGAACGTTTTGGTAATGTCCATAGTTGGCAACCTGTTCCAAAGAGAAAGGGCAGCAACCTGCCCTGTCACCATGAGTCATTTCAGATGTCTTGAAAGTGAAAGAAGTTTGGTGTCCCCAGTTGGTAGAATTTTACCTTTTATCAGCACAAATTAAGCTTTCACCCAATTAAAAATTCAGGGACCTTTGGAAAATATTGAACTCAGGTAACCTCAGGACGGCCCAGAAGGTCCTTGATGGGCAGCTTGCAACTCTCTGCCCATCATTTTCTTGGTTAAACTATCACATGCTGATTACCTTGGAGCATCCTGAGAGTTTCTGAACGCTGACCTCCAGAACGAAGACCATCTGGTGTGGGCAGAGATTTCCCCAAAAGAAAAAGACCTGACTGGACTAGGTGATTTAATAGTCTCCTTGATGCATTTAACGGGAATAGGCAAACATCTTTCCTCGGCATTTAGGAAATACTTGGTAAGCACTTGACCTCACCAAATCTTTATTTCCAACCTCACTTGGATTTATGAAAAGCCAACTGTCCAAACTCTCCAAGGAGATTGTGTTCTGAGCTTGAACCAATGAAAGCATGGCAGTGGGGCCGACGGTCATCTGGTCATTGCATGCCACTTGGTGTTGCTGATGTGTCCGTGATACGTTCTGGATCTGACAGGTCCATCATCACATTAGCTCGAGGAATGGCTTGCTTGGATTTAGCCTGGGGGCAGGCTTCTCTCTATGGATTGGCTCTTGGTTTCTTTGTGTATTATGACTTGATGGTTGTTGCATCTTTGAGCAGCCAAACAAGGGAATAAAGGGGGGGGGGGGGGGGTTCCCTGTTCAATGAATTATGCTACAAATGTTTGGGGAAATACCTATGGTGTGTACATAGCTTGGATGAAAATGTGATCCCTTCGGAAAGGCAGGTATTTGTCATGCTTGTCCTGCTTGCTGACATCCTAACATCTAACAACCAGTGCATGAGAACGACCCTCCACATTAGGACAGAAGGGAATTAAACACAGACCAGCTCGAGAAGAAAGTGATACAAAGCGGTTCACTTAGAAATTTCATAATGATCCCATTGCACTGATAGGTACCAGGGACCCTTTCTTCGTTCATGTAAGATATATTTCCTTTAAGAATCCCTGAAATCAGCAGCTTTATACATACAGTTAGAGACCTGGCAGTGCAGATGACTCTCTAGACTGAGCAAAAGAGGCAGCAAGCAACTGGGCTTTGTTTATTTTCTACCTCTTTTAGTTTGTTTGATTTTTGTGATCTTGAAGTTTTATTGGCAGTATTAGACTATACCATATGAAATTTCTATGTTTGTATAACAAACACGGTGTGATGGCAAGTTCAGCTTAATAGACAATCTAATGAAAATGCCATAATATCAATTATCTTGCTCTCTGCAATTGAAATATATATGTATATTCATACATATATATGTGTGCTGACATACATACATGTGTACAATACACATACACATACCTGTGCCTTAGGACCTCAGGAAGAACTCACGAGAGTAACTTGGTAAATGCTAATAAAATGTGGCCAGGACTGGTCATATTCAGGCTGTAGTCACAAGCCACATGCTACAACACTGTTTAATTCTGATACTCATAACCCACAAATAAAAGGTGCTGTTTAAGAGAGAAGTAAATTAGTAGTTCTTTTTAAAAACTCAACAGGGACAAGTAGGCATGTCTTTGGCTGGTCTACTATTTTAAATTATATAGGTGATAGAGATAGTTATACACACACACACACACACACACACACACAAAGATGGGTGGATGGATAGATAGGTGGGTGGATGGATGGATAGATAGATAGATAGATAGATAGATAGATAGATAGATGATAGATTAAAACATACACAGATATATAAGTGGCCAGGTGGATGAACAGAAAGAAAGACAAAAGGAAAAAGGAAGGAAGGAAGCAAGGAAGGAAACAGGTAGCAAAAGACCAAATTTCTGCCTTCTTATAGTATTTTGTCATAAGCATAACTACAGAAAATAGAACTAAAGCCAAATGTGCCTCCTAAGTTTGATCTAAACTGAAGAAGTAAAGGGATTTGAGTTTATTTCCTTGAGTGCAGGCCACTCCCTCTGTATTTGAGAACTTATTACCTCCTGGATTCAGGTTAAATAATAGAGAGAAGCCGTTGTTAAAATAAGGCTGACAATTGCACTTAAAATAATACAGCATTTGATTTGGAGTCCTTATCAAATGAGACAGACTAAAAATTAAGAGATTGTCAGCCAGAAAGCATCTGAGCATCGTGAATGAAAATTTAATTTACTCCTTTACGGTACAGCGTATTTTTGTGGATACAAAGGGTAATTTAAAAAATATTGTTGTACTTTAGGGACTAAATGATTGGACTTTTTCTTATTGTGGGATAGAATACAGACTGCTTCTTCTATGGATAATAGGTCTCCCTTAATGAGGACAAGCAATGCAGAGCAGACAAGGGAGGGACTCCCGTTGTTTTACTCATTCCTCTCAGCTAAGCCAAGTTCCAGAGGTTGAAACTGCTTCTGGTTGCAAAGCAGTAGTGAGCCCCCTGTTCTCTGTGAATTGTACAGGGAGAGATCTCAAGATCTTATCCTAGTGCTTTGTTTAAAGCACTGTCTTCCCAGGCCGGTTCCGGGCCTGATGGCTGCCTCTGATGACATATTACTGGTTTCCCAGGACAGGGAAAGAACACAGGTGCGATGTAATAGGGCTGTCAGCTCATCTGGGGAATGGCCCAGGCTTTGTCCAGGCTTCTTTCTTAGATGCTGTTTTTTTAAAAAAAAAAAAAAAAGCTTTTTTTTTTTTTTTTATGAAATGATGACAGCTGCAAATGGTAGCTTTTTTTTTTCTTTTTTTTTCTCTCTTACCCAGTTTTGTTTTTAATGTTCTTACTTGGCAAAATAAAAGTCAGCAACTCTATGGTAACCTTTCTCTTTTATTTACATTTTTAATCTTTCTTGAGACATCACTGTTGGAAAAAGCCAAAGTGAGAACATTGTAAAACTTGGAGATGCCAAGGATGGCATTCTCAGATGGACAAGAAACTGAGGGCTTAGTTCATGGAGGTTGAGAGAGGATGGAAGCATATTCCGTGCCATCTCCCCACCTGAGACAAGGAGGCAGGGCAAGAGGAAACCATTCTGAATTCAGATCATAATCTGTTGAGTCAAAGCTTGGCAGCAAACTGTAGTTATTACTCTGCACCTTCTTGGATTGTGGCTTGTTGAAATTGTCATTGATCTGAGTTTTTTTTTTTTTTTATCTTTCTGCTGTTTTCATACATACCAATAAGCTCACCTCGGTTCTGCAATTTTAAAAAAGATGCTCCGTTAACTTGTAATAGAAAGTAGAAGAAATTAGTCATTAATGTCTTTATTTATATTCTTTTATATCTCAGTGACTAGAAAAATATGTCCATTTTTATTATTAGAACACTGGGTTAAGATACACAGATATATATCTTTATATTATTATATATAATACATAAGTAGATAATATATTCCTAATTTTATTCATATGCTTAATTTTATTTTTAGTTTAAAGTTTGCTCAGGAAGAGAAAGTGAAACTAATTATTCTAGACAGCTTGAGGGTAACTAGAAAGAAACACTTATTGCTTGTGAATTTCCTATTACAAGATGAAAATAGATTTCTTTAATAAAACTTTCAATATATATGACAATGCTGCTGTTAATGTTCATTAAGTGGAAATAGAGGACTTCATTATTTGCACTATTGATTACGACTTCTTGACATACCACACCAGGAGATGAAGTTTGATATAGGAGATGAACCATACTTTGATTTAAATCATCTCTCTATAATAATGATAACAATATTAGCAATAATACCAATGGCTATTTATGGAGTCCTTACTAAGTAAAAGACACTGTTCTAAGTGCTCTACAAATACAGTGTCACTGAGCTCACACACCAACCCTGTAAGACTGATGTTGTCACCTCCATCTTACAGATGGGGAAGCAAGCTTGGAAAAGTTGGACAAGTTGTCCAGTTCAGCTTAAAAGTTTAAATCTATGCCCTTAATTACTAGATTCTATTGCATCTTAGTGGTGCAACCTTAAGAAGTCATTTATTTGCAGTAGGGACCACCTCATCTGTTATGTGGTTGTACTGACTCCACCTTACTGAGTGGTTTACAAATTTGGAGACAGTATCTATGAAATATCCAGCACATAGAGGGCAATACATAAAATGTTCTTGTTTTTATTTTTGCATATTCCCATAAGATAGTCAATTAAGAGCTTTAACCCTTGAGAGCGAGAATGAGCTTTGAGGAAACCAAAAATATCCAGATTATTTCAAATCCACCTGAATCTCTAAAACTCTGGTTTTTGGAACAGTTTAGAGCAGGGGTGGGCAAACTTTTTGACTCGAGGGCCACAATGGGTTCTTAAACTGGACCGGAGGGCCGGAACAAAAGCATGTATGCAGTGTTTGTGTGAACTAATATAAATTCAAAGTAAACATCATTACATAAAAGGGTACGATCTTTTTTTTTTTTAGTTTTATTCATTTCAAATGGGCCGGATCCGGCCCGCGGGCCGTAGTTTGCCCACGGCTGGTTTAGAGTCACTCAAAGAGTTCAGGTAGAATAGTGACCAAACCTATTCAGCTGAGTATGGTATGGACAAGCCTTTTAAAATATAATAGATAAGGTTATATGCTAACCTAATCCATTAAGTTTCATGAGAGATTTATGGTGTTTGTTTGTTTGTTTGTTTGTTTGGCTTTGTTTTTGTTTCTTTATGGAAAAACTTTGTAGGGGGAGGTGTGTGCTAAGGGTTGAATAAGCCTTTCAATTTATTATCAGCTCTTCAAAGTTTATATTTTGATATGTCAGGTTATTTTAAAGTGAGCATTTTTGTATGATCTTTCCTGCTACATTTTTTTTCTTTTTTTATCATGTAGATTTCTATTTTGAAGTTAAGTTTTTGGTAATGTCTCTTGTGTGTCAGGTACTATTTAAAACATTGCATCAACAAGCTAATGAGGTAAGCAGTAGACAATAGAATAATGAGGTAAGCAGATGCCAATAGAAATCATTCAGAATGGAATGTGTGACAGAGAAGGAACATACTGATCAGGATCCAGGGACAACAGGCTTCAGCTAGGATTGTCCCAGGACAACCAGAATGTATGTGCTCATCCTGAGCAGAATCCCCACTGTGCAGCTGGAAGAAGTGGGTCCAAACAGGGTGATCCCTAGTCTCAGAAATCCATTGACTGGGCTTCTAATCCAATGTCTATTAGGGCAGGTCCTGGGCTGTTTCTGCTTCCTTCTGCTTTTGTTACAAGGTCAGGGCAAAGGCACATTTTCAACTTCAAATAGTCATAACTAAGATGTGACTTAATGACTACAAAGTCAGTGGACTTCCATGCTCTCGAGGCAACCAATACTGTATCTATTTCCCCTATGGGTCAAATAGTCCCCATTGGGCACTCACCAAAAAAATTACCATAACTAACCACACTAATTATGTTTTCTGCCAACCTGCTCTGTAGATTGGCAATGATTTTATTTGATAACAATTAAGATTGCTCTAAAATCGTGGATGAGGGAGTGTATAGTTCTTGATAGTAGCATCAATGTGATTTTTGAAACCTGTTTGTAGACACAAAGCTCTCCGTGCTGAAAAGAGATATGCCTGTTACTGATAGATATGTTCCCGGAGTTTCTCTCATTTCAAATTTTCAGAAACGCACACACACACGTTAGAAGAAAGAGTGCTCAAGTTTTTATTTCAAGAACTAATTGCCTTTGGTCCACCATCTATAATGGCTTCTGAGCAACTGTTATGCACTATTGGATGAATATGTAATTGAGGCAGTTAAAAAAGGAACCAGGCCTATAACAGTCAACAGACTGGACCAACAAGGAGTTGGGGAGATATTAAAGAAAATTCCAAACGCAATAGCCCATAGCTGTCACAGCCATGTGGGCAGACACTTTGCCAGTGACGGGACAAGATGTAACAACTCCTTTGGTCATGTCATGGTCTAATTAAACACTTTTCAGGTTGCAGATCATTGACTTGATAGGCCACAAAAAAAGCAAATAAAAACTATCTTTTAAGGAAAGGCATCAGGGCCCTTCAGCTGTGAAGGTTTTAGAGGCAGGTGAACAACCTGTGATAATATAAGCCCGTGGGTCTCTGGATGAGCCATTTTCATTGCAAATAAATAATTTTTTTTCTCATAGAAGACAATATCCCAGTCAAATAGAAGGGAATACACACATGATAGAATCTTACTTAGCTCATGAAGCATCCATGAAGTTGACAAAAATGAAAACCACTCCATTTCTTTGCTTTTTTGGGGCGGGGGGGGAAGAGGGCACTAGACGATGTACTATAGACTCCATGTTTGGGAGTAAGAGGGAATTTTTCATTAAAAATGTCTAGTATTGTTTTTAAAGTTACCAAATCAAGGTCTGACTTTGTACCTACAAAGACAACTTTTAATTCTTTCCCAGAAGGACCAATTTATGTTTACATGTGGCCTCTATGTTATTTCCACATTTGTGTGTAATGCCTGTACGTGTACAGTCACTGGACAGAAATAAATGACTTCTCAAGCTTTTTCTCCTGGCGTGGATCACAGTGATTGGTTCCTCTGGAATTAGATTCTCCTAAAAAAAAACACACACACACACACATAAAACAAAAAACATAATAATTTATTTATTTAATTAATATACAAAACATTTAGAGTAAGGATCGCTATGAGGATTTAGTGGGGTGGTAGTTTGGAAGGTGAGGGTTTGAGGAAATCTCTGTAAGGAGTAACTAGCTCATCAATTTTTATAATTGTTTCCTGACTCATTCTTGCTGCATTGTGATGTGTGAATGTTTTAATAGCTCACTAGGTTGTGGGGTGATGAGACATAATCAAAGCCAAACACCCTTTCCCTTAATTATCTTAATCTTTTAGATGGAAATATTTTTGCCTGAGATTATATAAATAGAGCACATATCTGATAACTAGCATCAGTGGTTCCCCATTGCTTTAGTAGCCCTGAAATTCATTTTAAAAGAAAACAAAGATTGTGGGATGTTTCTAGCATCCTCTGAATCTCTGTCTCCTTTCATGGTCCAATGATGTCACTTGAAATTTCAAATCGCATTACAAGGCGAGGGACTTGCTTTCTTCATCATTTCTAGATCATGAGAGGGTTTGTGAACTAATTCCATTAAATTGAAGATGAGCACAGGTGGTTGGGGTGGGGACACTTTGAAAAGGTGTCCTGGACATGTACATGAGCCTCACAGCTTTCTCAGAATAATAGCTTCTCTGTTATTATTTTAGTTGTTGTCTTCAATTTCTCTGTCTCAAACTTAAAACAAAAACAGACATGGAAAGAACTGGTTACCTCACTCTGTTCTGAAATGTCAACATGGGAGTGGTCCACATTGAGAGTCCTGAGAGCCTAGCTCTGCAATGTATGGTTCCCAGACGAGTGGCATTGGCCTCACCAGGAATTTGTGAGACATGCAGGTTCTCAAGTCCCACCCAAGCCCCACACCATCAAAATCTGCACTTTCCAGATCCCAGGGTGATTTGTATGAAGTGTGAGAGGAGCACCCTGGAGGGAGAGCTTCAATTCTACCTCAGTATGCAGTAAACAATGTCGACCCTGGGGTCCCCCTCCACAAACATGCAAGATGTAAGAGAAGCTGTCTTTGTAAATGGTTGTGTTGTAACCATCTCCTCTGTACTCTCCCTTCTTCAGTGAGAAAATAAGAATTATCAATGGTTGGGTTTCCCTTGCAATCCATTGTGTTGTGATTTCCTTCCTCGAGTACCCTAGGGCCACTATTCATCATTTTCTTTACCTCAAAGACCCAGGGGTAATGAATGTGATTTTGTGGTCATGTTGTCTCATGAATTAATAGACCCACACTAATATAAACTGTATCCTGAGAAAGTCCTATCTGATTTCTCTTCTTATTTTGAGCCTCAGTTTTCTCATCTGCTAAGTGGGGAGCACAATACCCTCTAAAACCACAAAGAGATGAAAATGAGCATTACTTCATAATCGGAGAGATATAGTGAAAAATGCATGGGACTATCAATAACAAGTGCAAATTGACTGATATCCTAGAGTGTATATTATTGTTTGAAAGCATTGAATATATACAGGGGAGAGAAAGAGAATTAAATTAATTTAAAAGTACAAGTCATTTTTTAATCTGGACAATCTCTAGGACCAACCCTAACACTAACATTCTGGGAACCCTCAACAGCCTGCAACTTATAATTGGCCTGATCAGGATTTGAAGCAGGTTTACAATAATATAACGATTATACTCTTTGTACCTCCTCTTTGACTGCTGTGTGCAGTAGCAAATCTTCGCTATTCACCTACCGAATATGATCAGATTTGGACCAGGTTCTTAACTTAGCATAGTTACTTACTATGTGAGATACAGCAAGCTAATTGGCCTATTTGATCGTCCACTTCCTCACCTTTAATGAGGCTAATGAGTGATATCTGCCTCATTGGGTTGCTAGGAGAATGAATTGTAGTCATGAGCAAAAAGCTCCTTTAATAGTACCTGACACTAAGTGGCACTCAGGATATTGTTATTGGTATTATTATTATTACCAGTAAACTATGAGGGCATTGTTTAGTCTTGAGTCAAAATATGGGTAATTTCCTATAGAAGCAGACTTCTGAATTAGAATAAGGTTTTGACTATAGAAGTATTTTTTCCAGATTGTGATTTCCACCTTAGAAATATAAAAATAGTTATACTTGAAAGTTGCTAAGAGAGTGGAACTTAAGTATTCTCTCTCTCTCTCTCTCTCTCTCTCTCTCTCTCTCTCACACACACACACACACACAGGCACACACACACATACACAGATAACTATGTGAGGCCATGCATGTGTTGATTTGTGCTAACCATTTTATAGTGTATACATATATTATATCATCACCCTATACACCTTTTAAAAAGCACATTGTAATATCTAATTATATGAAATTTTTATTTGTCAGTCACAGCTCAATAAAACTTGGTAGGGGCAAGAAATAGGTTGGGGGAAAAAGTTCTGAAGGAAGAAGCAACTAGGAAGCATGAGGTCAAACAGTCTGTGTTGCTCATCCTTCTCCTAATTTTTAATCGCCTTTTTGGTCCATGGAGGAACTCAGGCAACCAAGGACCATCAGCTTCACAGGAGAATCAGCCAGCCCTCCCAGTGTAAACCAGTAAACCCAGACCGAAACCGTCACAGGTTTAGATTTCTGTAAAATCAGCCCTACAAATAGTTACTTTTCAACAAGTCAATAGTTTGAAATCTGCCCATGTTGCCCTTTTCCCATTGCGATTGGTGAGAAGTCCAACTCCTGTCATGGTAATAGGCTGTCAGAATCCCCTCAGGTTCTAGAACTTTCCATCATCATGCTCAGTTCATTTACACATAACTTTTAGGTGGGCCCAGACCTTCTCACTGTGGCCTGTCCACCCTCCAGAGCCTCAGCCTGGACACCCTGTGCTCCTCCCCAGCCTCCATAAGAAAGGGACTCTTGGCCCCCAATGAAGGCTGCTTCCCTGGAGAAGCATTCAGCCTGTTCAGGGAACCTGCCTGACCCACACCCAACCCCTGGAAGATGCTTATTCTTATCGGGAGCGCGTTCTGTGCTCTCTTTTGCTCTGTCCACCCAAAACAGAAGTGGGATTCCATCTTCCTGGAGGCCTCAGCCCACTTTTAAAGTGCACTATAACCTCAAAAGGCTTATTTTATTTTGTGCCAAATTATGCTCAGAGGCTGAAATCGCCTTGGCCAATGGTTTATTTAATGCAGGTTCACTGTGAGAATTATAATAATTTCACGAGCCTGGAGCATACAGGATAATGTCTCTTAACAAGCTAATAAAGAAATAACATACTCCAAACCAATGATAGATTCATCACACTTTGTTCCGGGCAGGAGGAGATGGAAGGAATGAAGTCCAGATTCAGTTGAGATGTATCATTATATGAGTTGGTACCTGGGAGAGATGGCGTGGCCAAAGGAAAGCCAATGTCCACATGCCAGAGCAAATGTAAAAGTCCCCTGTTGGTAGAGCATGTTGCTAGGGAACAGGGCACCAGTCTTGACTGGCAAGCTGATCTCTTTCAAGGGCCCTCTCCGTGATTTTCACTACTGCCCATGAAAGAGTCGGTTGCCTTTAGTGGCGACCACCAAAGGTCTTTGGAGAGCTATTTGCATCAGCAGAGTGTAGCCTCCCCTAGACCTAACGCTCCTGGACAGCGCTCACAAAGCGCAGCATTTAGGGTCTAAATGTCCTCTTGCCACAGTTGCTTCTCCAGGTGTTTCATTTGCTCAGCCCCCAGCGACGCTCCTCAGCAGCTGAGCGACTGAGTGCTTCTCAGAGATGACAGATGAGACGATGACATTCTGACACAGCTTACTTCACTCAGATCAAAACAACTTTACTCTTAAAAATAACGTCATTTTTGTCACAAACAAGTGGATTTGAAATCCTATGAAACCAACACAGCAAGGATCTTTACTATCCCCCTCTCACCTCTAAACTGTGGACTGAAAAAACACAAAGGCCTGGCCTCTTGTGAAGAAGGAGAGGAGACTGTTTGCATCCTTTGTGAGTCCATGAGGTCAAAATTATAAATGGCAATATTTTCCCCAAATAATGTCCTCTCACATCTATGTCCCCATTGATTTAGGGGGAAAACTCTAACAGCTGCATGTGGTCATTTTCTTCCCACTTTCCAGATGAGGAAACTGAGATTCAGGAAGGTGAAATGAGTGTTTAGGGGAACACAGCTTGCATGTGACAGGCCAGGCTTCCAGGTTCACTGCTAGTTCCCTTTCACGCTCGCTGAGAAAAACGTATAGTGGGAACTGGATGAATTGTTAAATGTTGGAGAAACTACAATTACAAAAGTGGACTGTGCTCAAGCCTCCAGGTAATCCAGATGCACTTGGACTTCAGCTTCCAAAACCCAGAGGTTTTTAGTGGAATATTCAAGTTGGGGATAGATTCGCAGCACTTACCTCCTTTTCCATTTAAACGTTGTTTGCAGTATTAACAAGGGGAACTCTGGCTAAGAGAAATGTTTTCAAATGTCTGTTAATACATTTAAAATGCGAAGGATCAGGCTAGATCAGGATAGACCCCTACAGAGGATTCTATAATTAATCTGTTTCTTTGTAGTTTCTTTGTTTGTTTACACCCCATCTCATTCTGTGATTTTCCACAACCTCTTGAAGTATACATGATACAATACTAAAAGATCAATAAAAGTAACAACAGGGAGCCCAGCCGGCATGGCTCAGTAGTTGAGCATTGACCTATGAACCACAAGGTCAAGGATCGATTCCTGGTCAGGGCACATGCCCGGGGTTATGGGCTTGATCCCCAGTGTGGGGCGTGCAAGAGGCAGTCAATCAATGATTTTCTCTCATCACTGATCTCTCTCTCTCTCTCTCTCTCTCTCTCTTCTCTCTCTCTCCCCCCCTTCCTCTCTGAAATCAATAAAAATATATTTATTTTAAAAAACAATAGGACAGGGAAAAATATGAATCTGAATGGGATTTGAACAATTCTAGAGTTTTAGAATTGAATAGGGAGAAGGGAGTTAAAATACTGATCACAAGCAAATAAGCACCCTTTTCTAGGTGGTAAAACTGAAATATGAATTAGATTATGAGCTTCTGGACAGCCAAGCCCAACGTAGATATTCCATAGTGATTTAAAGGCTGTGAGTCCATGCTCACAGGTACCTTAGAGTTCTGGGTGCCTGGCCTGCAGCAGGCCCTCAGTAACCAGCTGAGGACTGAGTGAATGAGTTGAGTAAACTATCTAGTAGAGTCAGCAATAGGAATTTTAATAGGAGCACCTGCTTTCTGCATTATATTTAATTATTCTAAAAACACTCATGGCTGGATCCCATAGGACCCTTCCAGCAACTGTTTAAGATGAGCAACAAGAATACATGGTTATTGTGCATTTTCATCTTAACTTTAGGTGTCTGAAGGGAAGCATAGTTATAAAAAGTAGTAATTATAAGTGATATATTAAACTATATATAATGATTATAATATCATTATCAGTCATAAAATATTAATAATTATAAACTGTGGAAATCAACCCTAGTGCAATTTAATTAGGAAAAAAAAGAAGACACAACTATGTTTTCTGCAGAAACAGGGCACATATGTTCAAAGACATATTCATACAGTGAGAGGTGTGTTCTCAGTGCTGGCTGACACACTGGCATCACTTGAGTGGCTTTTCGAGAATACCTGTGCTGGAACCACTCTGAAAGATTCTGACTTAAGCAATTGGAAAATGGGCCTGGTCCTGATTATTTTATTTTTTAAATTTAGCTGATTGTAATGAGCAACCTGGGTGAAAACCTCTGTCTTATAACCAGTAGATGCCCTGAACCTACAAATGGAATGAATTTGACTCTGTCCCAGTGCCCTCTTGGGACATCTTGGCTGCTATCTGCCAGGCCAGAAGACCAGCTTCTCAGGCTGTGGGGATTGTCCAGTAGATAGCCTTAGAGGGCTGTGTGTGTGTGTGTGTGTGTGTGTGTGTGTGTGTGTGTGTTAAATCAATATACATAGCTTTGGATGCAAGAAGAAACTTGCTAAGAGTGATATCAATGCCAACTTTTGTATACCAATTGTGACATAACAAAACTAAGAGGCCAAAGAAGGAGAAATTGCCAGAATCTTTAGCATGGAAACTTAAAGCCAGTGTTATTTGATGGGAGAAATTTCTGGTCCGGCCTCTCCCCCACCTCTGCCTTTGTAGAAGACTACTCTGTGTCTTGATATCTGGCTTCTTACATCCCCTCCAGTAATACTGGCTGGCTACTATTTTGATGCTTAGAATTCACCCATGGGTGATTTTTTTGGAGAAAGACAATCTGAAGGAGATGATATTTAACTAAAGAAGTAAAGAAGGACATAAGGATGATATGGCAGGTCACAGGACTAGGTTAAAGGTACCATCAGCTGAGTCAGATCCAGACTTGAGGTGGTTGGTCTATGAGAACCATCAGAAAACATAATGAAGTCTGATAATAGAATAAAGGGGGAGAAAGACCATGTCCCATAGCATTCTACCATCTCAAGTTGTTGCTAAAGCAGAATGTAATTATTCTATATCATCCTCAAAGGGAAATCCAAATATCCTATTATTTGGTCTCAGAAGAACTGAAGATTCTGAACTATATTAGGAAGTTACTCCACAGAGATGACACATCCCATTGTTGACTCCATACCCCTATATAAGTGCCTCTAAGCAGAGTCTTAGAGTGAAGAAGAGGCAGGGTCTGGATCCAACCCATCTATGTTCAGATTTCATCAGCACCACTTAACAGCCTGCTCATGCTGTATAACCCTTCAATGCTTCCATTTCCTCATCTATAGAGATGTGGATAGTAAAAGGAGTTGTAAGAAAAACTACTAGTAAAGGAATTAATGCATAGGTACAGCACTTGGCAATGGCCTGTCAGGGATAAGTGCACCATTGACATTAGTGGCTCTTTGGTTTTGACATTTCAAAGACCTGAGACAACTGTAGCCTTCTCCCTTGTGCCCAGTAATTTACCATTTTATTTTTTTAATTAGTAATCCTCCCTTCTTCCACAAAGCCTCACCATGTCAAGGAGTCTTCCTGGAAAAAAGTGGGCTTTGAAATGAAAGTCAGAATGAACTTGCAGCAGATTTCTCAGCAAGCTTTCCTGAATTTCCCCATGGTCAGAATGACCCGGAACCCTGATTCCCTCCCAGGATCCCCCATCACTTAGGAGAGTGTGACTGGTGTCCCCAGAAGCTGGCCGATAGCCAGGCCTGGGTTCTTGTTAAATGCACTGATAATCACACTTCTCTCTTGGGAATTCTGGTTCAGGCGGTAAGAGTCAAAACCAAGGATTTAACAAAGATTCTAGCTCATATTTTTCTTCAGGGAAGGTTGAGAAATGATGAAGTAGAGGAAGGGGTTGAAAATAGAAAGTTGAAAGAAATGGGTAGAGAATTAGATGCAGACTCAGAAGACAAATGGGAAGGCCCAGCAAAGATGATTTTGAGTAAATCTATGGGAGATGGTGGGATAAGTGGAACAGGGGAGGAAGCATGACATTATGGCCACTATAGACCAGCTTCTCTTTCAGAAATGAGGGTTGATGTCCATTCTGTTAGAAGACCTCCAGAAACTAGAAGTAAGCATTCCTGGGCAATGGATACTATTTCTGTACTTGCATTGTTGACAGCCACATAGCTAGGTGGCCCTCACAAGCATGTCAAACATGCAGCCCGCCAGCCGTGAGTTTGACGTGCTTGCCTAGAGCAGTGGTCAGCAAACCGGCTCGCGAGCCACATGCAGCCCTTTGGCCCCTTGAGTGTGGCTCTTCCACAAAATACCATGTGTGGGCGCGCACGTACAGTGCGATTGAAACTTTGTGGCCCATGCGCAGAAGTTGGTATTTTGTGGAAGAGCTACACTCAAGGGGCCAAAGAGCCGCATGTGGCTCGCAAACTGTAGTTTGCCGACCACTGGCCTAGAGGATAGATAGCATAGTGGTGAAGTTGCAAGAAGAAACAAAAACTACAAGAGATTGAGTGATTCAACTGTTTTTCTACTATGCATTTGTCCCATACCCAGTGCATCGTAGCTGTGGCTGGTGTTAGAATCGCCTGCCAAGCATTTTCCTACCTCTTTTCAGACCCTAACCCAGACTAATGAAGCCAGGACCCCCAGCAGCAGGGCCCCAACATTAGCACTCTTCACCTCTCCCTATGAATCTAAGGGGTAGCCAAGGTGAGAACCATTCAACCAGACAAGTGGTTCTCATTCTGAATTGCATGCTAGAATCACCTGGAGATCTTTAGAAACTACTGATGCCCTGAGACCCATTCACTGAGATCCCCATTTAGTTGGTCCTGGATGTAACCTTGTCACCAGAAATTTTAAAAGGACACCAGTTGTTTACCATGAGTGGCCCAGGTTGAACTACTGGGCCAGACTTCCTTGACCACCTACAACCACTGAACAAACCAAATGGCTGAAAATCTGGTGCAACTGCTTTTGAAGTTTAAATCCATAGGTCGGTGGTGAGAGTGAAGAGCAGGCTAGGATTAGCATAAGGGGACAGTCCCTGGGGCCAGCCTGCTTCCTAAGGCTGAAGATGAGAGATGACCCCACTGTCTAGAGCTTGCCTGCATTGCTCTGGGCACCTAAGGTTGCTGCACATCTTTGAGGATAACCACTTTTCAGCTACCATCATGAAGTTTTCAGTCACATCTCTCTGGTCATTTGGGATAAATGATTTCACAGAGAGAGTCCTAGATGATCCCTTTATGGCTAAGGTAGATCATTTGTCTTAAAGTTCAAGTGGAGAGCAACAGCCACAGATAAACATAACAGAAAATGGTGGACACAGGTACCTCCCCTTCTAATTCTACCTGAATTCCTTTGTGTGCACTGCCCCTCACCAGGCTATGATTCAGCAGGGATTTCCTATTTATTGTACTTATGATCACCTGATGGAAAGGTACTTTAGAGGGAGGGGTGGTTTACTCCATGGAATTAATGAGTACTGTAGAAAGGCACTTTTCTGAGATGTTAGGGTAACCTCCATTTCAGACAAGTGTACCTTCATCCATCTACCTTTGTTAGAGTAACCTGGGATGTAATGTGGGATTGTGTGGCTCAAAAAATATGGCTACCATTTATTACAAATATTTTTGTAAGGTTTTGGCATTGCTTCAGAGTTCATCAGGGATTCTTTAAAAGATCACGCTTGGTGCTAACTCTCTGCTCCATGTAGATTTGCTTTGAAAGAAGCCATCTGAGGCCACTGTTTAGAAGACAGTGAGTTATCAAAGGGGGTACTCATTATCCTTTGTTCAGAAATTTGCTCATGAATCATAGAGACAGTGAAAAAGATTTTAAAAACATGAGTTATCTAAAAAGCAAAAAAGGAAGAAAAGAAAGAAGGAAATGGAGAAATGGTGGCATGTTTTTTGTTTTTTGTTTTGTTTTGTTTGTTTTTAAGTATATAGTATTAGAAAGAAGAGTGTTGGGGACAACCATCATATTTTCTAAAATTCTGGAACAATTGACAGGCATACTTTTAAGTTGCATTTTAGAAGTTTACCCTATTCATTCAGTCACCATTTTGCATGTATTTGTATTGGTTGCCTCCCCTGGCTTTTCTCATGTCTAGCAGCCTGGACAGTTCCTTAGAGAAAATGCAGAGATGGGATGCAAGAGGGCAGTGTCTTCGAGGGTTGGGGAGTATGAACTATATAGAACCACCTAGCAATGGGCCCCCTCATAGGTCAATGAATGGCTGTTCCCAAGAGCTTGCCCTGGGGGTAGACCATTTTTTTGTTACAGTGTTTTTTTGGGAGCCTGCTATAAACAGAGGTCCTTCCAAGGGCTTGTTTATTCCACCCAGCAATATCACACCTGTCCTTTGAGACACCCGTGTCCTTCTGCCCCGTGAGTAAGTCCCATGTGAGCAAGTCAAAACCGATATTCACTCCAAACATCTTCATTTTCAGGGACATCAAACTTTGGAATTTTGATGCCAGATATTGATGGGGCTCGAAAAGTTAGTGTTGAAGCAAAAAAGATAGCGAAACTCCAACCACCTTAACTTTAATTTTTTAAAGAGAGGTGATAAATGAACGTAGCTGTGACCTTTGTTATGGGAAAGAGAAACATCAAATACTGTTCTCAGAGCATGTATCCTTTTGTCTAGATGTTGTTGGTGCAGAAATGATTAGAATTGTCAACTGAATGTTAACTTCTAGTGAATTTCAATACGGTAGCTCTATTTTTATCCCAGGGAGTACGTCTTCCAACAGTAAAACTTTCTTAAGATGTTTTAAGAAATGCTCAAGCACGAGATACTTTTTGAAGCATTGAAACATTTGAACAAGACCAATCAAACTAAGACGCCACCAAAACGGATTTATCTTGGTTCTTGATGATCCGTATGCACAGTAAAATCTCACAAATGAGAACTAGAAGGCTCTATACTGCTGCCGCTGAGGCGTTTAAGAGCCTAGCCAATCTCATCGGGGCATTTGTATAATCTGCCTGACACAGATGTTCTTATTTCTGGAGAAATAAACAGCACGTCTGAATTAGAATGCATTACACTGTGGAAACGCCACAGTTGAAAACATCTTAAGAGAGTTTTACCAGCTTTCTAGATTTACTAAATCAAAGTAAAATGGCATTTTCCATTTTTATTTTCTTTTAGTGCACCATTAAAAATAATTTGGCAAGACAGGGCTTATTTGAACTGATGAGCTCTCTTCCCTTCTTCACGTAGCAAGCCTAGTTTGGTGAGGAAATGATTATCCATTACATGACACCCTATAACATTCTCTTCTGAAATGACAACATTTCTTTCTCTTGCCTTTTTCTAAAATAGTTTTTGGATATTATATTCATAATAATAAAGTCTGGAATTTTATGATTTCCCTAGCTCATTGCAATATACTCCTTTTTTTTCTAATTGTCTATATTTTTTAAATGTAAATTCTGCTCAGCATAGAAGTCTGTATAACCTCCGTTTGAATGCCCTGGCCTTGGGAACGTCTCCTGGCATGACATTTTGGTAACACGTAGCATTAATATTCCCGTGCAACAGCTTGTACATGGTCCATATTCTGACATCACCATGACGAGGTCCCCGCATGCCTATTTCATGATCTTTCTAAACTCTCTGAGTCCGAGATTTAGCCACACATTCCTTGCAACATCCATCCAAATGCACACCCTCCCCTCCCCTCATCTGAATACATCGAACCAATTGGCAGACAGCACATGTCCCCCTGAGCGAGCAGTATTGTGAATTTTATCTTCTCTTCCAGAAATCAGTTCGTCTTCGTTGCAGCAGATGAAATTTCTTGTAACACCTCTGCAGGTAACAAACATTGCTACTTCTTGATGCATCCATCCACGTCTCAGTATCCTTTTTTTTTTTCCTTTCCCTTCACATGCTGCAGTTGGTCACTCTAGAAAGTTTAGTTAAAAAAACAAAGTCCGTGTATCTTTGGAGTATAGCAGGAGCCTTTATTCTCTACTGCCTAAAGAGACGTTAGACATTTTGCTAACTTGAATATTTTGTTTTCAGTTTTAATAATATGAGATCCAAAAAAGTAAAACTATGTTGAATGAAGCCACAGTAAGACCTTATGGTATAATCAGTGTTCTTATGTTAAGATCCTGGACAGGGGAGATGAGGGACACAGACGTGTGACTTCTGTATTTTTTGACTTATGATGTCTGGGTTCACACAGATGTATATGTGAATTATTTGAGATCTTTATGGAATGACTGGTATAGAGTATAGGCCCCCCAAGGACTGAATCTATAAAGCTACTGACATTAGGGAATATAATTACCTCTGTCTTATAAGAAGGGGATCTCCATTCCATTAGTTAAAGATCCTCTGGTACCTTTCTTTTAAACCTATTACAAGTAACAGGACTCAGACGAAGCCTTCTGATTTTTGAGATCAGGGCACTGGCAGATGGAAATCGCACTTGCATGACGTGTCCATCACAACAACGCCTGTCTTTTGCTTTGATGTGGTCACAACCGTTAAATTTGAACTTTCATTAGCATGGAATTACTTGATTAAATGTCCAGAGAGGTGATTGCCTTAACTAACAAGAGATTTTTTTTTAATTGTTTAACTCTTTATTTATTATTTCTTGTTTTTAAGCCTAAACTATGACTGCCATGATTGCTAGGAATTGTGCTTTTAGCAAAAGAGTGCATGGTAGAACTCATCCATGTATAGTTAAGTATACCATGACCTTCAAAAGCATACATTAAACTGAGTCTCCCAAATAGGCATTCATCAGCTACCCATCACATTTGATCACTGGAGCCATACACAGAGGCGTATTTGTTTCACTCCCTACTCACAATCTTTGGAGAGAAGAAGCTAAAGGAAGAGAGAGAACTAGGAACATGTCCCTGGCCCTCTCTGCTCTAAAAAGCAAGGGCCTCAGAAAACTCTGCATTGGTTTCACTGATGTGGTTGGTCTCCATGTTTTTAGTGGATTATAGTCTCACCCAGGAAGCTGAATGGGGTATGCATGCTCATATTTTAAAGCGACAGCTTGCTCCATTTCTATGAAGCCCCGTGGATAATGGTCCTCCTCAACCCTTAGCCTCAAATGTCTCTGTTTCGCCCTGTGAGAGGTGGTGACAACCATAACCCTTCACTAATGCCTAATAGCAGAAGATTGATCGTTGCATTGCTGGGGGAGGCAAGGGAATGAGCCTGGGATACAAGAGTCATTTAACATTTTCAAAACCTTAAGGATGAAGCATGCAACCAAAGGGGAAACTGCTTGGGACGGGGAGGAATGCTGGTTTAAAATGTTAATGGACATCTTGTGTGGATACGCTGGTCTTCCAGATTCTGTCTTCCCTGATAAAATGTACACGCACCCCAGTGGGTCTTAGGGTATATTCTGACATCATCGATCAAACGTAAGAGGTAGATGTGAATTGTTGTCTCGTGACTTAACAAACTCTGCTTTGCAAGCAAATGGCTCACACATAATATCCCTAAAAGAGGCTGCAGATGATGAAAGTTTGCCTGAATAGAGCCAGTGTTTTCACCTACCTTATCTAATTTAGGATGGCTGCTCAATAAATTCTTAATGAATTGCTATTGATCAAATTTCAAATTGAGAGAGCTATCCCTGTTGCTTTGATGGCCATATTAATAATATGTTCTATGCTGCTTCATAAGGTTCAATTTGAGCTCTGAATTCTGAATCAAGCATGAAAAAAAGACACCCATATCAATCAAAAGTCAAAGGATCTCCCAACCAGTCCACCCTCCTCATAGAGAAAGAACTGCTCAGTCAATGAAGGTTGTAACTCATGGTTTCAATGAGGTCTCCCCGGGACGTATCTCCCAGATCCTGGAAAAAAACCAGGACACCCACATTCTAAACATCACACCTGTCAGGAGCTCTCACCTCCGTGTAACCAACAACCCTTCTCAGGGCGGGTCTGTTGAATCCTGGTATCCCCTGGATTTTAGTGTTTGACAAATGGCAACTTCCATCTTTTTAAATGAAGAAAGATATTAACAAGAGGCCTAACATCTCAGTTTTGAGGGCTTGATGAACATTATAACTGAAATCTTTATGAAGATGCATTATTCTTACATAGCCACCTAGGAGGACAGAGCTGGCCAAGCAGTGTTGTGTGGGAGTCTGGGTAGAGATGGTGAAAATCATCAAACAGCAGCCACAGTGAGACTGAAGGATTTTTCTTTCAATTCCCAAAGGAAAAGTGACAATTTTTATGTGGGTCACCTGGAGAGGACACCGAAATGTCAAGTCTGCTTTTCTAGCCACATAGAAGAAACATTTATTATTAGCATTTGTGGTTTATGAGATTGTATTGGCAAGGAAATTGATTTTTTTTGACTCAGTGGCTCCAAGTGTCTTATTCGATGTTTTGTTTTGGTTTTGGTTCGGTTGTTCCTGAAAGACATGTGTGGGTGTCCCATCTAGTACCTCCACCTTGAACACCCCAGTAGCTTCTTGAACTGTGACATCAAGATCCTTTGATGAGCCCTGGCCAGTGTGTCTTGGTTGGTTGAACATTGTCCCATGCATCCCAAGGTCATTGGTTCAATTCCCCGTCAGGGCATATACCTGGATTGCAGGCTCCATCCATAGTAGGGGGTGTGCCAGAGGCTGATCCATGTATCTCTCTCATCAATGTTTTTTTTCTCTCTCTCCTTTTCTCTCTCTCTCTAAAATCAATAAAAACATTTTTTAAAATATCATTTGATGAGTTGGATTCTGCAAGAGATGGTCAAAGGGGAAAGATGGATCTCCCTTCTCCTTACAGCCAGTGTCTCCCTACCACTGTGATTCTTTGGAGCTTTTCCGTGACTGGCTAGTGATTGTATTATAGTAGATATAGGTCTTGTACCTGAATGGAGGTTGAGAAGCAAGTTACTTATTTTGACAGAGCAACTGGAAATTCAGTTCAGTGAGTTAGTGTGTATTGAGTCATCACTGCTATCAGCAACTGTTCTCAGCTCTCAGGACATACATGTCATTAAATAAGTTAGGAGAAGCCCTTCCTCCAGAGAGCCTCCATTCTAGTGCAGACCAGACCCCAATCATGTAGATGAATAAGCCTATAATGTACTTGCATGTAAAGTTATAGAATAACTATAATGAATCAAAAAGCAGGAGATGGGGCCCTGGCTGAGTAGCTCAGTTGGTTGTTAGAACATTGTCCTGATATGCCAAGGTTGCGGGTTTGATCCCTTTTCAGGGCACAGAGAAGAATCAACCAACGAATAAATAAGTAAGGAGAACAACAAACCCATCTCTCTGTCTGTCTCTCTCTCTCTCAAAAATCAACCAATAAATAAAAATTTTTAAAAGCACGAGAGAGGATGGAAAGTCCCATGTGATGCAACTTTACACTCACAGATCAGAATAGAGCTCTCTGAGAGCATGTGAGCAGGGGCTAAATTGAGTGAAGGTGTGAACCAGGTAAGTAATTGTGAAAGTGAGAGCACCTCAGGCTGAATAGTGGCAAGTGCAAATGCCCTGGGGTTGAGGCTCCTTGAGGTGGCCAAGAACAGTAAGCTATCCAGTGTGTCCAGGGGAGAATTTTAGAGATAATATCATGAAGGTATCCAGGGATTAAGACACATTAGGACTTGGAGGCTGCAGAAACCATTTAAGATTTTATTTTCAGTGTGCCGGGAAGGCACTGGAGGGCCAGCTGCAACCTGACTTATCTTTTTAATGATGTGTTAGACTGCTTTGTGAAGAATGGATTGCAATATGGCAAGAGCAGCGGAAAGGACCCCAGTTGTGAGTCTCTTGCAGCACCCCAGGGAGGGGTGACAGTGGCCTGTGTTAGGATGATGTCTGTGGAGGAGCTGAGAAATGGTGGTCTCTGGGCTGTATTTTGACAGGTGAACAAACAGGATATACTGGCAAATTAGAAACTTACCAGGTCCACTTTGTGTTAAATGCCATGTCCTCCTTTCGACTCAAATGGTGTATCCATCATTCCCATCGAGGGCTAAGGCTTTTGTCACCATGGAAATCAAGCCCTTCATCTCAGCAGTAACTGTTCCTCACATGGGCTTTGCTGAATTCTCCAGGGTATAGTCGTAACTTGCTATCACTTATTGAGCCAATTCTGGGTGCTAGCAAGTATGATCAATCATCTATATACACTGTGTGTGTGTACAGGCATGCATATATAATTTATTACAGCAGCTCAGTGAGGGAGATGTTACTATCATCCTGTTTTGCAGGTTAAAAAAGAAAAAAAAAGTTGAAAGGTTTGGTAACTTGCCCATAATCACACTGGAGTCTATCAATACCACGCTGCCCCCATGTGTGCCTTTTATCTTGACTTTGGATAACTTGCCCATAATCACACTGGAGTCTATCAATACCAAAGCTCTCTTTCCACCGGACCACACTGCCCCCACGTGTGCCTTTTATCTTGACTTTGGTACATGGACCTTTGCCTCCAGGTGGAATGCTCTTGCTTTCTTCAGCTGTGCTATCTTGCTCCTAGAAAACTCGTATTTGTGAGTTCAAGGGCATAGTTGTGGAAATTTGGAGACTACCCAAGGGAACCGAGAGGTTCTCTAAACAATTGTTTCCCTGGGTGTTTCTTTGACATGATCCATCCCCTTCAGGCAGCAGGTATATATTGAGTTTCTCAGACGTGCTGGGCACTGATCTAGGTACGAGGATAAGGTGAGGAAGGGAGCAACTCTCTTGTCTGGGGTCACTGTATGTATCAGGAAGACAGAGGGTTAAACAAGCAAAGTGTGGTCCAGGTCAGTTCTCCAAAAGTCTTTCCTGTGCTGAAAAGCAGTGGCTAAAAATCACCTAACAGGATAAGTCATTCCCTGAAAACTACTGGACACTTGGAGCTAGTTGTTTTGCCTGAAGAGTTCAGGCTCCCAGCTGCCCCCTCCTGAGGGAGTGTGTGTGCTCTGGTGTGTATTTGGGGTGCAGTTGGAGGCCAGGTCTTGGTCCATCAGCAAGTCTTACCCTCTCCACCACACCAGGTACCATCTTAGTGGCATGTGAAGCCAGTTTGGGGACACACTCCCAGTCCTTGAGTACTGGTCACGTCTGTGAAAGCTTCTGAAACCCTCCCCTGTGGGACAGGTTGATATACACTCCATTAAGTAACTATTAGAAGCGATGTTTGGCAAGTTTATAGGCACAAGGGGGGTGTTGTCACCCCTGTCCATTCTTCTATCTCCCCCGACCTGTACCCATGTGCACACACAGACACACACACACACGTGCATGCACATAGCACATGCATCCATGCAGCTACACTAAGACTTCAGATAATATCTAGAAGAAATGTCCAAATTGGTCATTCCTCTAATTGTGACCCTTCAGCAAATTCTATCTCATTATCTTCCCTTCATTTTGGTGATTTGATTATTCAGCGAGGTCGTCATGCCGTGAATTGATTTGGAATTAATTGGCCTGTTTCCAATAAGATGTGATGTGTATTATTATAGGCGAAGCACGGAGTGCTCAGGGGGCATATATCAAAGGGACGAAGTACACATAATCAGCATTTATTGACAGTTTTCTATATACCAGGCATGTTCAATCTTGATACATGCAATAACAATATCCTACAAATAAAATGTCTCTATGAGAATTAAAGATATCTAGATAGCTCTGAATTAGGCTGAGTATGGGATTTCTATATCAGTACAGATTTAAAAAAAGAGAGAGAGAAGTTGGTATCAAATGTTAGAGCCATGGATATCCCCTGCAGAGCTTGTTACCAATACAGAGTCTATGTCCTCCCCTCTCTGCCTCAGAGATTCTGATTCACAGACCTGGAGAGGGAGCCTGGAAATCTACATTCTTACAAGTTCTTCCAGGCAATTCCATAGAGGCAGCCTCAGATCACACCTTAGGAAACACTGAGTGGGTCACTCAGGAATCCTTCTATTTCAATGGCAAGGAGAACACCCAACAGGTTTATCTAGAGCCATGCTTGGCAATATAGCGGCCAATCTCCATGTGTGGCTATTGAGCCCTTAACATGTGGCTGGTCCAAATTGAGATGAGCTATAAATGTAAAATACATACTAGATTTCCAAACCTTACTACAGAAAAACTATGTAAAATATTTTAATCATAATCTTTTTGTCAATTACAGATTGAAATGGTAATATCTTTAATATAGCAGGTTAAATAAAATTATGAACATGAACTTCACCTGGTTTTACTTTTTTAATGCAGCTACTATAAAACTTAAAATGTCATATGTGGCTTGCATTTGTGTTTCTCTTTATATTTTTATTAAACAGTACCATTCTAGAGCCACATTTTCATTCATTTTGTTCAAATGAGTATCAAAAGTGTTGGCATGCCTCAAGAACTGGTCTCTTAGCGGTGAAGGATACTCACTCAGAATTAAAATGTTTTGACAGATAATCTGGACATTGTTAGTGTTTCTTGACTTTACGTTTTAATTTTGCCTCCAAGTAACCTGCCTCCTTCTCACATTACTTTTTAACCTCTCAGAATCTGTGATCCACTTACAAGGGGCCGGGAGATGCCATGACTCAGGGCTTCAGATGGACAACTCAATTCAGGGATAGTTCTGACTCCTGTGCCCCATGAGCTCTGCTGCAGGGACCCCACACAGAATAGAGAGCAGACAAGGGTTGCAATCCTCCCAGTCTTAATAGCATCGATAACTGACATTTGTTTGGTTCTGACTAACACTATCTCAGATTCACTCAGCAATTTACAGCCAGTATGCACTATTACTGTCTCTATTCATGGATGGAGAAGCTGGCTCAGAGAGGAGATAAACTTTCTGAGATGACTCAGCAGACACATAGCTGAAGCAGGATTTGATTCTAAAAATTCTGACCTTGTGGAATTCTTAGCTTCAGCTTGGCTTCTCTGCAGAGCTATTGGCAACTATATAAAGAATACAAACACAGAACTGCCTTTGGGGTTCCCCCTGTGAATTAAACCATAGTTGGGGTGCCATGCTGTTTTCAAAGCATGATGGGAAATTCTTCGTGATTTTGGTAGAGCCGTAGTCAGGACACAAAAGGAGGGTGCCTTGGCCTTGACATTAGAGAGAGTGTGGCTCTGTGTCTTTTATTGTAGTGGAGGAACTGTGGAACCAAAAGCAGGACTGATTGTGTCTTCTTTTCACTAATATGTTTTTATTGATTTCAGAGAGGAAGGGAGAGTGAGAGATAGAGACATCAATGATGAGAGAGAATCATTGATCGGCTGCCTCCTGCACGCCCCACACTGGGGATCAAGCCTGCAACCTGGGCATGTGCCCTGACTGGGAATGGAACCATGACCTCCTGGTTCATAAGTCAATGTTTGACCACTGAGCCATGCTGGCTGGGCTTATTGTGTCTTCTTGACTCCTGGACAGTGGTTGCTGCTGTGCTGCGCTGAGTCCAGAACCAAGGTTCCTACCTCAAACCTGCTTTGTTGGGATTCCAAATAGGAAGAGCTTTTGAATTGCACTAGAGGACATAGAAAGGATGATGCCATCTGACTTCCCATAGGTGGTAGGATCTGGTTCCCATAGATGCTACGTGCACAGTTCACATGTGTTACCAGCATCTATGTGCAACAACAGAGCCCGTGGCTTCCCTTTGGGAAGCTAAAGAACCCAGAAAATGTTTTCCTTCCTTCTTCTGAGGACAAAAATCAGGAGGCTGAACACTGTCCTGAGTGACCTGTGCAGATGATTGTTGCAAATCCAAGCTAAGGAAGTGACCAGCGATAAAATTCAGAAATATCAGTCATGTTGAGGTAACTCCATGTTATTCATCTCAGAGAATTTCTCCCGTTTCTACTGGCATCTTTCTTGGAGGTTTAGCTGCATGTGGAGCTGTTTTCTTGGTTTTGAAATATGGGGCTGGTCCACTTCCTCTATCTTGTATATCTTGTCTAAGTCAGTGCCTAGGAGAAGGCCACAGCAATCACAGAGAAATATTTTCTTAGTTGAATAGATTCACTAAGCAGTGGTCCTCAAACTACGGCCCGCGGGCCACATGCAAATACAAATATTGTTTGTTCCCGTTTTGTTTTTTTTTTACTTCAAAATAAGATGTGTGCAGTGTGCATAGGAATTTGTTCATAGTTTTTTTTTTTTTAAACTATAGTCTGGCCCTCAAATGGTCTGAGGGAAAGGGAACTGGCCCCCTGTTTAAAAAGTTTGAGGACCCCTGCACTAAGGCATAGTGAACAACTGAGGTCTGAGACATGTGCAAACCAGTGGGAACATGCCCTAGCTAAACCATCACTCTTCAAGTAGCAGGCTGTCAGAACCACGGGGCTATGGTGTAGTAAATACCCCATTTGTACTGTGTGGTTAGTATGTGCCTTGCATGGATTAATTTTCCCCAGTTCCTTATGGGCTATATCTTAGATACAATTAGGAGGGCAATATAGCCCTTAATGGCATTGCCATGCAGGCTCCTCCTAGGGAAGTTTCCTATTTTGAATGCCTACTCTGCAGTGCCTGTCTGTGTAGTGAGGACACAGCATAGTCTCCGTGCCTTCCTGCTTAGGCGGGCTGTCTAGGAGATCTGTGCCACATGGTGACATAGATCACAGGGGGAGAAGATATTTGATTCATCTTTCTGCTCCACCGGAATTCTCCCCACTATCTCTGGGACAGGAGGCATGGGGGGGGGGGATGATGCTAAAGTAAGAATAAGTAGTCCCAGGAGCATAAAGACTCTTAATTGAAATATATGGAGTGAAGTTAATTAAAGTGTTCTTACTATATCTCCCTATAAGAAAATCACCTGACTGTTAAAACCCTGGTGTGGTGTACCTACATGACCCTATTGTGTTTTATGAGCATCCAGCTTGTTTCAACTAGATTTAGAAGATGTTGTTAACAAGTAATATATGTATGTCTCAGCAGAGCTCACCAAGTACTTTACAAACATGGGTTCATATTTCCCATTCAACAGGTGGCATGCTTATTTATTGAACCTGAAGTTCGAATACAGCAATTTAAACTACGTCTGCAACTCACAAATTAGCTAGATCTCAACTCCAAAAGCATCTGTACGTTGACTGCTAGAGCTACACATGATCATATTAGAAGAGGATCCTTCAGTTCCTTTTACAGAGATTGGCTTGTGAAAACCTATATAAAAGCACTTGTATCATAATCTGCAGACTGCTTTAAAACGTGTCTGGTTTCTTCCCATGCACTTCATCTGTGAATTAGGCAGGGCTCAGATAAAATGATACCATTTTATTGGTATCGTTGGTATCAGTGCCCAAGTCATTGAGCAAGGACACTGCAAAGGCAGAACTTGAACCTGGATCTTCTTGCCCCAAGGCCTCTGCCCTTCCCAGGGCCCGGTGTGGACTGCCTCCTTTTAAGTTGTTGCTGAGGTCATTATTAGACAAGGGCTCATGATGGCGGCAAGCTGTTACCTTTCATTCCTTTGTTTATTTGGTTTTTCCCTAAAGGATTTTGGTGAGCCTTATGACAACTTGGGCAGTGATTTATAAACCTTCGGGGGTGACGGGAAATTACACACTGTATTTCCAAAGTCCCCAGAAAGTTTTCTTTGGGTGTCTTTAAGGGGTTTGAATGTTTCTGAGAGCAGCTGACCTAAAGACTTCGGAAAGCTTTGCCACTAACAGAATCATAATGATGGGTACAGTTCCCTCCTCTCCACTCCTCCCTCTTGCTGCCTCCACTCACTTGGTGGCAGTGGCGTGGCCCTGGTTCCTCTGCACTGTGGCATAGTGCTATGCTAGACTCTGCCCCAGACTCCATGGGGCTGACAGTGCAGGAGGGGGGACAGGTGAATAACCAGGGAGAGAAGTAAGTAAACAAAATTACTAGAGATTTGCTACTTGGCATGAGGGGGTGAGGAGAGGGTGGGAAAGTGTGATTCAGAAAGAGGGGTCAGGAAAGGGAGCATCTCTCTAGGGAAGTGACATTTGACCTGAGACATAAAGAAGAAAAGGCAGCAATTCTGGTGGAGAATGAGTGAGTGCCCAAGCCCTAAGGAAAGAATGAATTTGCAAGTGTCCAAGGAGTATTGAAGAAGCCAGTGTGCCTGGAACACAGTAAACAAGGGCTAGAGGGGTGCATGAGAGGATTGAGGGAGGGACAGGGACGAGTCAGGAAAGTTTGGATTGTATTCTAGAATCAGGGGAGGGTTTTAAGCAAAGAAGTGATATAAGTAGATTTATCTCAATTAGATAAGTGGATAGATAGATGAACAGATAGATATGATAGATAGATAGGTAGATAGATAGATAGATAGATAGATAGATAGATAGATAGATAGATAGATGATAGATAGATTTGATAGATACAGATATAATAGTAAATGTCTGGTGGTTTGGAGAAGCAGAAGTGGAGCCAAAGAGACAAGATTTAAGGCTATTGTTGATTTGGTTCTGGTGAAATACGTGATGTTAGGATGGTGACAGTGTGAATGGAATGACGTGGATACATTTAAGATTTCATCTGTAATTTCTGAGGGCTGGGCTGCGGGGAAACAGAGCGTCATGACCTGATGCACTGTGGTCCACCTTGGCCAAGGCCAGGTGGGGCGGAGGTGACCATGTGCGGAGATCACTCATAGCACGGCAGTCCAGACACATTTTCCCATCACTCCATCGGGGTCCCTGGGACTTGCCATTCTTCCTTCAGGCTGTGCTTAGCCAGCTCTGAGGGCGCAGGGTTGCTGACGTGCCTGGCATAGCTGTTGTGAGCGTAGAGCTGGAGTCCACATCTTCCCTAATAACCTTGTGTCTAAATTGTAGTGTCACACAAGGGCGTGTTCAGAAATTAGCATTTGAAAAGAAGCCTCCTTGCTTTCAGTTTGAGCTGACATGGTCCCTTTTCCTCTGTGGAAATGAAATTTATTAATCATAATAAAACCATCAGAATCTGAAGGTAGAGGTCACCCTGAGGAGAAAAGGCGCCTGCTCATTTACCAGGAATAGTTCAGCGCTGCTGTATTTTTCTTCTGCCCAGGCAGAGAACATTGCCAAATTGTTACCTTGGGCTTTCCACTGAGGCTCTGCCCAGTGTTATAAACAAATAAGAATGTACAATTAAAGTACGTGGGAAAAAAGGGTGGGAGCTACGTTTTCATGCAGTGCATTCAGGCCACCAACATGTCGTCTACCAAAAAGAGGAAATCTTTGCCACAGTAAACTCATTCCCCAAATTAAAAGAAAAAACAGTAATTCCTCTGAATTTACATCTTCATACCCGTTTTGAAGGAACATCATGCTGTGACATTACACAGTCCATTTCCAAGGGTTTTCAGTTTGCTTTTGTTGTATATGTCCTGTTCATACCACCAGCTTTGCAGAGTGAAAGTGCATTAAAAATAATTCTATGATCACTTTTTTTAACCCTCTGGACTAATGACAACTTTACTTTCTCATGAAATAAAAATTAATGACGAAGTTGTATCTCGTGTTCTTTTACACCTATGAATATTTACTTCTAATTGCATGGGTCGAGGCCCAGCTTTCATGAGTGATCTCCCTGAATGAGTGACTTCTTCAAAAATGTCATCATTCCTCTTGTTTTAACATGCCCTCTGTCTTGGACTCCCATCTGTTTTTCCTCCCAGAGAGATGGGGGTCTTGGAAGGCCTTTTGTGATGAGCCAGAGGGCTGGCCGGTGTCTCAGGGAATGAAGTGCAAGGGGGAGGGTGGACTGTCTGTTTCACTGAGAAACATCCATTCTCATACTGCTTGTGAGGATCGGGAGAACACAGTATGTTGAAGCAGAAAGCCTCATCTGGATTGTTGGAGCTTGGTACCCCTTGAACAGGCAAGGAGGGCTTGGGAAGAAGACACATCCAATGTGAACTGGCCAAATCATTTTTCCCACCCGGAGTCTAAACTAGAGCCCGTGAGTTAGAAGGAACTTCACCCAACTTCTTCCGAACTTTCAGGGTTCCATGGTGTAAGCAATCATTCCAGGCCCATCCAGTACATTCTTTTTTGTTTTTGTTTTTCTTAATCTTTATTGTTGAAAGGATTAAGGCCTCCACCACCCTATTATCTGTGTCCATGGATTATGCATATATGCATTCAGGTTCTTTGGTTAATCTCTTCCCACCCACCCACCTCCCCCACCTTCCCTCTGAGATTCCACAGTCTGTTCCTTGCTTCTATGTCTCTGGATCTATTTTGTTCATCGGTTTATTTTGTTCATTAGATTCCACATATGAGTGAGATCATGTGATACTTGTCTTTCTCTGACTGGCTTATATGCTCTATCTAGTACATTTTTTTAATATATTGATGTCAGAGAGAAAGGGAGGGGGAAAGACAGAGACATCAATGAGGAGAGAGAATCATTGATTGGCTGCCTCCTGCATGCCCCCCTCGTGGGGATTGAGCCAGCAACTGGGGCATGTGCCCTGACTGGGAATTGAACCATGAGCTCCTGGTTCATAGATCGACACTCAACCGCTGAGCCACACTAGCCAGGCCCATCCAGTACATCCTTATTCACCAACTATGAGCAAGAAGATTGGAAGCAAAATGGTGAAAAGATAGGGAAGGAGAAGAATAAAGCATGTGGAAATTAGACTCCAAGAGATGGGAGGTGGCTTAAGGTTGACAGTAGTTGATAGAACAGACAAACCATTTCTTCCGGCCTTGTTCCTTCATTCTTTAAAGAAAAGTCCAAGAGCCAAAAGCTGTGGGTAATCCACATATATCCCATTTAGTGACTGGTACCTCCGCTCCCCAGCTGCTAACAGTGCTCAGGTGCTCCTTTCTTCAGAGAATTACCTTCTGCCCACGAAAGTCACTTCAACTCAGTTCTTCTCCACCCCCCAGGGAAACCTGCAGCTAATGCTTAACTTACACGAGTGTTCAAAAAACCAACCCCTTTGCCTCCAGCTGGGATTCATTCTGGGGCCCAACTCACAGGGTCAGGTCAAAGTTAGTCTCTAGCTTAGGCCATTTCTCCTCTTTCCCTTGCTATTGAACTGCCTGCCTCTCTCTCTCCTTCTTCTTTACATGCACAAGAATCTCTATTTCAGGTTCTTCTGGGGAACCTAACTTAAGATTGCATCTCAGCTTTGATCATTATTGAAGGAGCAATGTTCAAACTACCTTCAAGGAGGTATCCGGCAGGCCATTAAGTAAGGGTGCATGCCACCATGGAAAGATCCTTCCAGTGGCTCTGAGAAATGTAAAGGTCAGCTCTGACTGTCTAGCTCTGTGATCTTGAGCAAGTGACTTCACCTCTCTGAACCCTAATGTCTGATCTGTGGCATCATTCAGTCCCAGACACTTAATAGACACTGTATGCATCAGGCTTCCTTCCCTTCTTCATTTTTTATTCTGAGGCCTGTGCTGGAAGTCATGGCAGAGGAGGGAGGAGGATGGGAAAGAGAGACAGAAAAACTCGAAGATAAGGAACTGTCATCAAGAAATACTGTTTGAAATGTGTCCCTTCCCAGAACCTGGCCCTAGATTGATGAGTTAGAGGTTCTGGAGTGATAGGATTGAAATCAAATCAGCTATAACTCTTGAGTGGGGTGGGGTGGGGTGGGGTGGCGTCCCAGAAACCCTTCAAGGATGCTTCTATTTGAGTGTCTTTGCTCTTAACAAAGATGTTGGACCCTAGCTGCAAAGACTGGGTCACTTTGCCCATTTTGATTCACCCTTTCTCCTTTGATTGGTGACAGCTAAATTAGGAGAAAAGGACCATCTCTCTTGAGTATTAACATGTCCTCTGGGGGTACTGGGTGTACTGGGCTTCTTAAAACCATTCTTTCACGTTGTTTTGTGTTGTTTGTTTGTTTGTTTGTTTGCCTACCTCGGTCTCCAGGGTAGCCGCATGAGCAGTTAGAAATGGTCCTATGAGAGACCAGCCATGTTAAATGGACAAAAGAATGTGCTATGCACAGATGGACTTTTTAAATGTTATGTGGCAGATAGGAATATGTTCCTTAGGTATGAAGATGAATAGGGCCCCTCCACACTGTCTTGGTATTTTGCATTTTATGGTTGCTATTATTACTTTGTAACTGCATATTATGGATTAATCTTCACCTCTATTTCCCTTTCAGTTACGGACGAGTTTATGCTGCCGACCCCTACCACCACACACTTGCTCCAGCCCCCACCTACGGCGTTGGTGCCATGGTGAGTACCAATTCCTCCTCTTCCTCACTTCTTCCCGCTCCCTTCCCTTCCCCAGCTGGGACCTTTGTACGGGTTGACGGTTGACGTCCTCTCACTCTCCCCTTAATTGAATTTGTCTCTTGTGCTAATCTAACAGCAGCTAAAATGCCACATTAATCCTCCCAGTAAACTTGATAAATGTCTTAATTTCTTGGCAATGTAGTGCATGTAAGTTATTATATTTCTAATTTTGCAAGTCTCACCTAGCAGAGCACTTACCTTAATGGAATAATTAGTCATTTTGATAATTAAATCCATCACTAACAGAATGCAGTGTCAATGCAGAACTTTTTTTTTCTTTTTTTTTTCCCTCCCTTGCTGCTCATTCACATAGCCCCAAGGTTCCAGCCCCAGCACAGACTTCAGAGGAGCTAAGCTGCACACTTCCAGGCCTCTGCTGTCAGGCAGCTGAGAATCTGACTGCCTCTCCTCCCCTATTACAATTCATGTTTAAAGTCATAGTCGCCCAGGAAAGAAAATAGAGAGGGGCACACTTTGTGTGTGTGCCTAGTACATAAGGAATTAGAAGGAATCAGCTGGGTTTGGGGGTTGTCTTTTGGTTTTTTGGGGGTTGGGTTTTTGTTTGGGGGGTGGGGGGAGGGCAAACAGGGGAGGTGAGGGTGGGTGAATTTGCCTGTACTTGTTCAAACTTCTATGCACTAAAACTCTTGAGTACAGTAAGACGTGCCCATCACGTGAGAGCGTATGCAATCATTACAAAGCTTTTGGCATGCAGCTTTCTGCTTGGGATCAAGAATCTCAGTCCTTTATCCTAAAACTCAATCCCCATAGGCATTCATTTGAATCGCCAATACCTTTAGAAAAAGGAAATAAATTAAGTGCCACCTCGTAGCCGTCTAAAGCCATGGCCAGACAATTTGCTGGAGCGTGGTGGTAGAAATTCAACCACGATCTGGGGACCATGTTCTTTTGCACAAGCTCAGTTATATCAAGCAATCCATCCGTATGACTCCCCTCTTAAGCGCAAATTCCCATACAGCTCGTTGAGCCACGTCAAATAAGGAGTTGATTTTAATTTCCATCCTGATTTTGCCTTCAACCACTCTGCTTCAACACCTAGTCCACTTGAGTTATGTGTTGGAAAAGAGAGTGGAATTACGACATTCAATCAGTCGTCTGCATTCAACCTCTTGAGTGTAGATTGAGCTTTTCCCGATGGATCATAGTGTTAATGAATCAAATGAGCAAACAGAATGAGACACTGCACATCCTTCAGTGGTCCAGTGTATATCCGAGTCCTTTCAACTACCAGGACTGGCCGACAGAATTGGGTTTCAGAGGGGCTCTCTGTCTGTGGAGCTCTTGTGGGGGTTAGGATTGGCCCTATCTTCAGTTCTCCAAGAATGACCTGGGGTTGGGTAGGGGTGCCTTCATTTTGGTTGAGTTTGAGTGTCTATTTTTCACATGAGTAGTCTTTTTTTTTGATGATCCACGTGTTGCAAAAGGAAAATGTAAAAAACACACCCCTCAAATTGCTTTGTTTCAGAATGCTTTTGCACCCTTGACTGATGCCAAGACTAGGAGCCATGCTGATGATGTGGGTCTCGTTCTTTCTTCATTGCAGGCTAGTATATACCGAGGGGGATACAACCGTTTTGCTCCATACTAAATGACAAAACCATAAAAACCTTCCAATGTGGGGAGAAAGGAAGCTTTCCGAGGCCTGGGTATTGCAATACATGCAGTAGTGCATCATTTTAGCAACTCTAAAAACTAAAAAGAGGAAAAAAAATTACATTTTTTATCTTATACCTCAGATATTTTGTTCTGTGTATTTTACTATTGTGGGTCTTTAATTTCTGAAGGTTCCGTAGTTTGGTTGCTGGCTGTAGGAGTTTTGTTTTTTGTTTTCTTTTTTTTTTTTGTGGTTGACCTAGAGAGATGCTAGCTATGAATAAAAACTGGTTTAGGGCCATATCCAGAGTGCTTTATCATGTAAATGAATTATATATGCTGAATAGTAAGCTACTGGGGTTATCAGCTGTTCGGGAAGAGTGTAAGTGACTACAGTAGTCATTTTTTCTGCATCTGCATTATTTTATTTTATGAAAGGGGAAAGGTGGGAGGGACTTAGGGGATTGGGACTGGGGTTCGACTGAAAGAAAATAAAAATAGTAACTAATGAATCTAAACGACCCACTGCACCAACGATCATATAGCAACGGTTCTGAGTTACTCATTGTCCGTTCAGGCCAAAGGTTATGCTGTTAAGGGGATGCTTCTAGCAGCCCTTGTGCATCCAAGTTGAATGAAGCTGTGCAAACCCACCCTTTAACCTTTCCCCCCGGGCAGTATTCAGCTTCTTAACCAGCCGCTAGTTATTTAGGCAAAAACTGCTAGTTAGGCCATCAACAAGCATTCTTTTTATATTTCTTCCAGTATAATAAATTATTGATATCATTGCTGACTTTTATATTATGGGAGGGAAAAAAAATAACATTAATAAAAAGGTGATAAAAAGCACTGTTTCTATTTTTTTCTTTTTTTCCAAAAAAAGAAAGTAATAAAAACTTAAATTCTTTGTACCAGTTAAAAAATGTATAAAATTTACATCTGTGCAGTGGAGTTGTTAAGTTCTAGAAACAGTCTATGAAGCTTTAGTTTTAGCCTAGTAGAACAACTGTTAGAGACAGACGTATAATTTTTATGGAATTACATGATAATCATATTCGGATTTCTAGAAGCATTTTACAAGTATTGCAATCATTGAGTAGAGATAATCATGGTATTTTCGTCAGCTTGGTACTTTTTGAAACATGACTGTGTTATGTGAGCAAGCTGCAATTTTTCAGTCTGTGAGAGCCTGCCCACTTTCTCCCAACCCCACCCCACCCTCTATTCTTCCTGGTCCCCAGTGATGATCTCAAACCGGTAACTTTAGTTCTGTCTCCAAGGCCCAGGACACTTGTCAGAAGGAAGCAAAAATGTAGGTGTAC
>NW_005365229.1:1156143-1158783 GCF_000412655.1 Myotis brandtii | reverse complement strand
CACGGCCGAAAAATTGCAGTTTGTCCGGATTACTTCTGTTTGAACGCCTTCCATGTTGTCCTGTTTACAAGTTAACCTGAGTTGGGGTATCTGTCACGGGTCTTCCTGTTTTTGTATTTAAATGAAACAAACAGCAGCAAGCTGTCCCCAGTAGTTTTGCTGCCCTAGTTAAGTCTTCATGTGTACAGTGCCGGCCGTCTGGCAAGCACTTTAGTAAGTTATCAACTCACCGCTGTGAACCTGCCAATCCGCTGTAACAACTCTGCTTTCAAACAAAACCAAACAAAACTTAAAAAAAAAAAAGTGTTTGTGATCCAGCATTCTTGTCATCCTATGTGCATGCAGTAAGATCGGTTGGATATTAAACCATCAATAAAGTTTCACAAGATTTGAAAACCAAGTTTCTGTAGCTTCGCTATCTAAGGCAGATGACGGTTGTCTTGAACCCAGAGAGAAAGGGGGGAAACTGCTCAGCAGCCCAAAGCGTATCAGATCTTCTTTTCAGCAGGCTTCTCTGGGTGGGGGAGGGGAGGGGCAGAGGGGTGTTTTATAGCATCACTAAGGCATTCTCATTCCCCCACCTGGGAAGCAATGTGATGACAGTTGATGTTTTGAAAGGCAACGATTTCTTAAAATACTATGGCATCCTACCCCGGAGGGGAGAGAGAGAGAAAGAACAGGGGGCTAGGGAGAATAAATGGATTTCTCCCAATTGCCTCAAATTTCACACTCCAGAATTTGCATTGTATTTGGAATCACAAACATAGAATTCTTACTGTGTTGGTTAAAGTAAAATTAATTTGCAGTTTTGATTTTCATTGATGAGCTGTACTTTTCCCCCATGACTGTATGTAGTTTTAATAAAATCATTTAGAGCAAGTGGGTGCCAACTGAGGTTGCAGATCTCTGTCTAGGCACTCCTCCAAGATGCCAACAAGTCATTTTAAAATGTATGTCAGAGATGTAAACAGACATTTTGGATTTTTTAAAACAGTATTTATTTGGAATGTTTTCATTTATCTAAATAACTATTGCTATTATGAATTATGAAAAAAAAGATTAATATCATGTGTGGCCTATAGTGACTTCTTAACACACACATCACGCAATCTGCAAACCCAGAAAATGTGTATATCTGTCTTTAGAAATTAGTGTTTATATCACTTACAGTGGTTTGTGAATAAAGAAAACTGGTTTGTAATATCAAAAAAATAAAAGCTTAGTCTGAAAAGGTACCTGTGAGTTGGTGTTCTTAGTCCTTTGGCTTCTGCGTGTTTCTTTCAAGGGTGTGTCCATCAGGGGGCGTGGTGTGGGCTGCCCAGGTGAGCAGGAGGCTGCCACAGCCACTGGTGGCGCCCCCTGCAGGTGCACTGGCTGTGTGGCACACAGGGCTGTTCCCCAGCGTGGAAATGTCAGTCTTTGGATGAAAACAAAACAACAAAAACTAATTGTGAATTTCAGTGAAACATCTGTCCTAGTGATTAATACAACTCTGGGGTGGGGAGAGGCTTGTATGATGAGGCTGAGAAAACCAGTAAGTGCTAGGTTTCCGTTTATGGAGTGCTTACTATGGGCCACGAATCCAGCTTAGGCTCTTGTGTTCCTTATTTCATTTAATGACGTAATACTTCTATCAGGGTGATCTACCCCATTTAGTTATCTTAATAATATCTTACTTCTGTCTCGTTCAATTATCTTAATACCCTTGTCAAGTTTTCAATATGTGGGGTCTGGAAGCAGATGTTGGGAGTTTGAATCCCGATTCTGTCACTTGCCAGCTGCAGTCCAGGGCAAGTTAAGCCAGAGTTCTGTGCCTCGGTTTCCTCATCCATAAACCCGGATGATAGCAATACGTGCCTCTTCATATTGTCATGTGGAATAAATAAAACAATCTATGCGACGGGCTCACTGCTGTACTTCACCGATTGTAAGCTATGGTTATTTACAGGGAGGAAACTGAGGCACAGAGAACTTAACTCATCTGAGATCACACATCAAGCAAGTGGCAAGGCCCGGATCCCCAAACCGGCATGCTTTGTCCATGGGGGCTCTTTTCTCCTGGCCCGTGAGCATTCAACTCTAGAAATGATAGGACTTAGCCCAGGGGTGGGCAAACTTTTTGACTCGAGGGCCACAATGGGTTCTTAAACTGGACCGGAGGGCTGGAACAAAAGCATGGATGGAGTGTTTGTGTGAACTAATATAAATCCAAAGTAAACATCATTACATAAAAGGGTACGGTCTTTTTTTTTTTAGTTTTATTCATTTCAAACGGGCCGGATCTGGCCCGTGGGCCGTAGTTTGCCCACGGCTGATTAGCCTGAGTGCCCCACACAGATACACAAGGCAGGTTGTCTTACTAGCAATTATCACACCACGTCAAGTATACTTAACGGTCCCTTCCCTGTAAACTCCTTGTAATATGGAGAACTGGGAGGGTCATAGTCAACTCCCATCGCCCTGTGTCAATTGGTCCTTGAAGGCAATATTACCCTCCTTTTATAAATGAAGACAATGAGAATTAATAAGTCATATGATTTGCCTGAAGTCATGTCTAGCGACTGTGGGGCGCAAGGTCCCATGAGGATCTGTCTGAGCCTGGAGCGTATGCCTTCTTCCAAAATTCTGTCCATTATTTAT
>NW_005365229.1:1149488-1156116 GCF_000412655.1 Myotis brandtii | reverse complement strand
TAAACCTGGGCTTCTAGTACTCTCCTTACAAAATATGTGAGGCTGTATCAATTACAGCAAAGACGTCGCGAGCTTTCTCCTGGCATATGGCAAGGAGGAAGATAATTATCTCCTAAATTGCTGGCTTTCTAATTGAGTCCCCACCCTCTCCAAATCCGAGGATGTAAGTATAGATGGGAAAAGCAGTCATTTACAGAATCTCCAAAACCAGGCTCTTCTCTAAAATGAAGGTAAGCCTATAAATTTCATGTGAAGTGTAAAGTAAATAAAAACGATGGCGGAACTGAAAGGGCTTCTTCAAAGGCTCCGCCAGCAGATGCAAATGTGTGTCCCCCGCAGCGCGGGCAGAGGTGGGCCAGGCAGCCCGGAGGAAGCCCATGTGCGGTGCACATGACTGTGTATAAATTGGGGCTGTTATTTGTGTTTTCGTGGACAATGCCCAGGAGGTAGAACTTCATCCCACCTGCAATTTTTTTATTAAAACAATATTTTAATGAAACAGTAAGACCTTCTCCGTATTTGAAATAAAATAAAATAAAACAGTGCAGGTGCAGTTTCGTCGCTCAGATCACCCTCTCAGTCCCGTCCCATTTCCTACTCACCACCCTGAGGACCTCAATAATATGTGGTGACATTTGAAGGCTGTTTCTACTTCCTGGAAAGCAGGGAGCTTTGTGAGCACTCCGCTATCCCAGGCCTATCCCAGGCAACCGAACATGCACACACATGCATGTACCCATGCTCTCATGTCCATGTGCATGCTGCGCACGTGCACATACAGCAAACATCCTTTACTGCTGTGGCAGTGCCCCTCTGAGGTGCCATCCCACAACCTTCTCTCTTAGAAACACATGAAGAGCTTGTTTGAAAGCAGATTCCTGGGCCCTGTCTGCTTTGGGCACTCCCAAGGCGGAGGACCACCGCCGTGTGGGAGGGACCACTTTGGCGAACTTCCTGAGGGTGCTCTAGTTAGGTTCTCCCCGCAGATCCGACCCTCATAACGCCAGGAGGACCCATCAATGTGCATGTGCAGGCGTGTGCGCATGCCCACATGTACTCAAGCATCTACCTGCCTGTACCTATATAAGATGCACATTCTAATCTTGCTCATGACCACCTGATTTTTTTACCCATAAAGTTCAGAATCAGTACTGCAAATAGTATTCTCAGAAGAGATCGAATAGTCATATTCCTGGGAAAGCCTGGGGTGTTTGTGTTTGTGTGTGTGTGGGTGGGTGTGTGTGTGTGTGTGTTTAAATTCACTGTTGTACAATACGTGTGCTCATGCACACACAAATATATATGATATCTTTGGGAGATTTGTATGTAAATTCAGCAGGTGCAGTCTTTTCAGAAGGATGTGACAATCTCATGTGCCATTGCTGAGGCTTCAATCTGATGTTCATCTCACAGCCCAAAGCAGAGCCCTTCAGTTCACGGATGAAACTGGGGTTTCCCATGGCTCTCATCTGATGTCCTGAGGGATGTAGATTTGGGGTGAATAGGAGCACTTGGCCCCCTGACACTTTGGGAGAACCTCCTGGGAGAGCCCAGTCTTACCTCATAGGCTGTGTACTCATCGCCCAACTGGAAAATTGGAGATGGGCCACGAAACGGGTGGGAAAGTCTCTGTGGCCTCGCAAATCAGTCTGCTTTGATGACAGATATCTGGGGTCAGAAGGGAGTGAACCCACAATCTCAAAGGGGGGAATGATTTCTGGGCAGCAAGGCAGTAATAGGAAGAAAATACCAAGGGTTCTTTTAACACTAATGGAGTCACTTTCTAAAGGGAACAGGGCTGTAGCTTGTATTGAAAACAAAACAAGTAATAAGAAGACTGGCTAACATGGTTTCACTGCAGTTCCAGGCCCTTTACAAAACACATATTTAATCTCTGCGCTTATGTACACACACCTGTCTGTGTCCAGGCACCTGTGTGAGAGTCACCTTGAAAATCTTAGCCTCTGTGCTTCAACCATCTCATATCTAAATGTGGCTGGGAACAGTACCTCCCTCCAGGGTTCTCCTGGGAATAAGATGTGTTCAAAGATGCACAGCATTTAGCCTGCCAGCATTTTTTTCGTTTAAATCATTTCTCTACTTATCTGCATAACTTAGATGAATCCATACACATTTTAGAGATTCAAATAATATGTATATGTCTTTTCTCTGATATATAGCATGATTACACAGACAGAACTATACAGTTGTGTACGTCTAAAATAAATCTCTTTATACACACACGGATACTAAATGCTTTGTAACGTATAATATTTTTATTTTTATGCATTAGCATAACTACACTGCATTAGTGGACCATAAACATAGATGCTAATTCTTATAAAGCACTTAGATCCTGACAGAGTAAGCCATCAGCAAATGAGACTTATTACTATTATTATCCCATTTAATTCTCCCAAACTGGCAAGCAAGGTACTATCATTACCCCAGTCTGCCCACAAGGAAGCAGAACCTCCAGCAAACCCTGGCGACATGCCCAAGGCACACGGCTCCAGGTGGTAGCGAGGAGCCGTGGGCCTGGGCCGCCTGACGGCCAAGTTCCTGCTGCTACAATACTTCACAGGCACCTGGGCATTCACTCCTCGTGGCAGCCCAAGCAGGTACTTTGCCCCACGTCGAAGACCTTTCAAGGATTGGAAGTAAGAGCCAACCCCAGTGTTCCCAGCTTCCCTGCACACTCGCCCAGCTTTAACAACTGCTGACACTTGTTTAGCCGGTGGGATAGCAGGAGGCCCCAGGGTCCAGGTCTGAGAATGCAAACGCCCTGGCGTGGTCATCCCTGGGGACTCACAGCAGGTGCCCGTGGCTTTGACACTCAGGCTCTCTGAGTGCCACAGGCAGATGCTGCATTACCTGAAGGAGGCAAAAAGGCAGCGAGAGAAGAGAATTCCCCAGGCTCAAGACAAGAGTAAAACGAAAGGGCTTTGAGGCAGAAACTAGAAGAGCAGAGACCCGAGAAGTAGGGTAATGGTGGTGCTGTGGGCAGGTGACGGTTGGCAGAGTGCAGAATGCAAATTGGCAGTTCATCAGCATGGAGGTCGTAGCAAACCTTACAAGGAAAGTTAACAACAACACAATAATGAATCCAAACAAAACAAAGACCCCCCCCCCCCAGAAAACCCTGCCTAAAAGCAGGCGGCAAGGACTGCAAAGGAAACCTTCATGCTCACATCCAGAAAGTCAGACTCTCTGCAGCCACGCCAGGCAGTTGTCTAGAACTGAAAACAGGTCAGAGTCACTGCCTGCAGCTCGCCCTTTATCTCCCCCAAACACTCCCAGGCGGGAGCCACTAAAATCCATTACTAAGCAGGATTTCAGCACCATGCAAACTGCTGCTCAGCTGGAAGGGCTGTCAGCATCCCTGGGCGCAGGCTGCTGCTTTCTCCTTTGTTATTTTCCTAAACTGCGGACTCGTGGTGTATTGTTCTTTTGACTGTTTCCTTTTTTCCAAAGCCTGTTCTGCCCTTCTCACCCTAAAGAACGTGTGTGTGTGTGTGTGTGTGTGGTTTCCCTATAATTTTTTATTTTAAAGGCTAACATTTATTAACTAAATTTCAAAGAGAGAGAGAGAGAGAGAGAGAGAGAGAGAGAGAGATGGAGGACATGCTTTGTGAGAAAAGGAGGTAAGAAGGGGGAAAATAACCCATAAAACTTTCAATGTCAGTTGCAACATTCTGATGTTGAAATTCAAAATCATTTACATCTTGCATGGTAGAAGAAAAAGATAAACTCCTCCTCTCTCTTTTTAGGACTTTTCCATCACCTAAAAACAAAACAGAACAAAGCCTGGCTGATATTGTAATTTCCATTATGCCATCAAACACGTAGATAGGCAGTAGCTAGAATGGAGAAATGGACAGCAAAATTCAGTGGTTAGAGGTCTTTTTCCTCCTTTTTTTTCTCATTGATTTCAGAGATGAAGAGAGAAATATCGATGATGAGAGAAAATCATTGATTGGTTGCCTCCTGCATGGCCCCTACTGGGGGGGCAGGGGGAGGTGGAGCCCGCAACTGGGGTACGTGCCCTTGGCCAGAATCGAACCTGGGACCCTGTAGTCCTCAGGCTGACGCTCTATGCTCTATCCACTGAGCCAAACCAGCTCGGGCTTTTTCCTCCTTTTAAAAAAGTTTCTAGATGAACCTGAGTTTTAATCCTGCCTCTGCTGTCTTCTATTGTCTTCCCAGCTGTGCAACCTTAGGCAACTTAATTAGCCTCTCTGGGCTTGGTTTTCAAGTGTGTGAAAGGTCTCATGGGGTCTTGCTGAGAATTCAATGAGATTGTGTAGCACCGAGGGGATTGGTTCCGGAAAAGTCACTCACCTTCCACTTGGGGACAAAAATGAAGCCCCATGTTAAAAAGTGAGACATTGGATATTTTGAGGTGGATTTGGAAAACCAGGGAGGATGCTGTACTATCGAAACTGAAAATTTTCATGGCTCTTTGGCGTCTGTGTGGGCTCCAGTGCAGTCCCTAGGTACTACCTGGGGGGCTTCGCTCTGGGTTTGCAGGTCTTCACAGCATATCACCAAGAAATATCGATGATGAGAGAAAATCCCCAAATGTGTAGCACACTAACTGTGTACCCCCAAATGCATAGCAACACTAACTGTGTACCCCCAAATGCATAGCACACTAACTGTATACCCCCAAATGCATAGCACACTAACTGTGTACCCCCAAATGTGTAGCACACTAACTGTGTACCCCCAAATGCATAGCAACACTAACTGTGTACACCCAAATGCATAGCACATCTAACTGTGTACCCCCAATGCATAGCAACACTAACTGTGTACCCCCAAATGCATAGCACACTAACCATATACCCCCAAATGCATAGCACACTGTGTACCCCCAAATGCGTAGCACACTAACTGTGTACCCCCAAATGCATAGCACACTAACTGTGTACCCCCAAATGCATAGCAACACTGACGGCACAAGGGCCATCCTGAGTGGGAATCTCAGCGCCACCACTGGGTTCCGGCCAAGGCATTTAACCCACACGAAGCCCCACTTTCTCAGAAGTCAACTAGAGGGAACTATTTTACCACCTCAAAGGGGGGTTGTGAGAAGTAGTGAGAAAATGCACATAAACTGCTCTGAACCTAAAAGATGTTCTCTTCTTGTCCCCCTTCTCTCCTGTACCTTCATTAGCCTCAAGAGAATATATATGTGTGTGTGTGTGTGTGTGTGTGTGTGTGTGTGTGTGTGTGTGTGTGTATCTGGAAATTTCTGTCACTTCCTGGCTTAGAGGATTTAAAATAAAACAAAATGCCAAAAAAAACCCCAAAAACTTGCATAGGTCCCCAAGACCCACTCTTTGCCCCATAGACACGAGGAGGTAGACCATAGGGACCCCTCATGTCACAGAAGGAAGACAATAGTCCCAATTAAGCTGGACTCAGAGGACTTATGTGAATATTTGATACATTCCAAATGCCAATCATGCTCTGAGTCCCCTGCCACCAATGTGGTTTCTCTCCTGGCAGAACACTGCGTGCCACCATATCCATGTGGATCCGTGTTAAGACTGGGGAGGGGAGAAGTCATTCATGAAGGCAGCTTGCAGTAACAACCTCACCCTTGGGGCAAGAGGTCACACCTCATCCCTAGGCTTTCCAATTGGCTACAACCATTTTCCTGGGTACCCCAGCCCCGACCTCTGAGTTCCTGGATGCCAGCACCACGAAGGAGGCCAATGTTCCTACCTCTCCCGCATCGTGCACCAGGATGCTGTGACGGGGGCAAGGCATGGTTGGATCTCACCTTCTGGTGTCGTTAGGGGCTAAATCTGTTCTCTCCGACTCTATTGGTCTGTACAGGTTTTTACAACATAGGAGTCACACCCAATATTTGAGAAGAGAGATTTCACAGAATGCCTCCCTTGTAAAGCTGGGAGGTGTGGCAGCATTGAGCCCACATCCCTCCTGGTTAACAGACAGAGGAAGCTGAGGAATAGCTGCCTCCTTAAGACAGAGCAGTGCAGAGTCCCTCTGTTCTCCTAAAGCCCACTCCCTGGTGCCAACCGGCCGACAACTCGCCTAGGAGTTGAGGTGAGAGACCTGCTGTCTGGGGCAAGTTTACTGGACAAAGATAGTCTAATCCCATTGGCTGGGAGAGGAAAGGGCCAAAGAAAGTCCTATTGTAAATGTGTAATCACCGAAAGACATCTGACCTAGAAAGTGTAAAGGAGAGGGAGACAGAGACAAGGAGAGCACAGAAAGAGAGAGAGAGGGAGAGAGAGAGAAAGGAAGGAGAGAGGGAAGGAAGGAAGGAAGGAGGGAGAGAAGGAAAAGAAAGATTGGAAAACTCTCTTTCCACCCTGATTATCTAATATTACAGATTTGAGTGCATGACAAATTCATGTGTTACTTCTTCCCTAGTAATCTTTATATGGATTTATCACATTTAAAATTTTATCCAAGCTTGTATTTCTTTCTTAGCCTTGCCTTCTCTGGTATGTCTCCTCCTGCTTTAAACTGGCACTGTGCAATAAAAATATACTGCAGGGTACCTGTGTAATTTTAAATGGTCTCACAACCTTGTCAAAAAAGTAAAAAGGAATCAATAAAATTCATTAAAGATAATATATAATAATTAATA
>NW_005365229.1:1139606-1149238 GCF_000412655.1 Myotis brandtii | reverse complement strand
ACAAACCTTCCAGGCCACTTCATCTACAAACCTCATGCTAAGGTAAGCTCCAGGAGTGAGATCCCCGTAAGTCGGGTTGATCCCTTGGGCGATGCTGAAATGTCCCCAAGTTTGTCAGGGAGATCAGAGAGCTGAGTCTGGGAGGCACCCTGCAGGTCCCGGCAAGGCTCGCCTGCACCGACAGCTATCCTCCAGGGAGGCTGCCACTTATTTATTTTACTTCTGCTTGTTGCCACCAATGCTCAGATTCTTGAGAAATAACCTGGTACATAACAACAGCTTGTTTTGGGAATTGTATCACCAAGTCAGCAAATCCTAAGTCACAGAGGAGACAGACTATGGACCGGGAGAGGGTATCAGAGGGTGACTAAGGAGCAGAGGCTCAGCAAAGCCTCTCACTCTCCATGCCCCAGCCCAGCCCCACCCCCACCCCAAGGGGTAGGAGCCCCATCTCTTTGTTGGCTCTTCCTTCACTCATCAACAATGCCCCAGTCTGCCCCAGACACAGTGCTGATTACTGGGGATACCAAAATAGGCTTCGAAGTATAGTCACAGTGACACATTGCCAATTTGCCTGACATACCATCATGTGTCCACCTTACCCTTGAGCATTAATTTCTATTGCTGTGAAATAAATGGTCATATATTTTTCAGCTCAAAGCAGACCTTTATTACCTCACAGTTTCCATGAGTCAGAGGTCTGGGTAAGAGTGGGGTGGGACCTCTGCTTAAGATCTCCTGGCTGAAATTGAGGTGCCAACCAAGGAAGGCTCTGATTCTCATCTGAGGCTTGAGAGCACCTTCCAAGCTCACCAGGGTTGTGAACAGAATTTAGGTCCTTGCCAAGGTAGGGCTGAGGCCCCCACTTCCTCAGGCTGTTGGTTAGTGATGGCACTCGCCTCCTGTAAGCCACCTACACTTCCCTTCCATGTGGCCCTCCCAGGAAGGTTATGAGGTGGGTCTTTGCCTTCTTCCAGGTGAGCAGAGATTCCTCGGATTAGGTCAGGCCCACCCAGTATGAGGTGGGTCTTTGCCTTCTTCCAGGTGAGCAGAGGTGTGCCTCTTGAACTTCACTTTATTTTAAAGGTTCCTCGGATTAGGTCAGGCCCACCCAAGATCATCTCCCGTTGGGTTCACTTAAAGTCGATGGATTAGAAACTAACTCAGGGGAGTGATATCACAGTCACAGGTTGCTCTCACATTAAGGGGAGGAGATTACACACAGCATGTTCTCTAGGGGGTAGGAATCTTGGGGACCATCTCAGAATCCTGTCCACCACACTATGTCTTGTAAATCTGCTTATTTTTTATCAACAACAGGAGGCATCATCATCTTTGTGATTAGAATTACTTTATCTGATCTTTCAAGGTATTCTAATTTTTGGATAAGAAAAATCAAAGCTCAGAGAAGCAAGAGGAGGTTGGCGCGACTAGAAATTGGTGGAGCCAGATTAGAAGCTTGGTCTTTTTTTCACAGGGAAGTCTATGGAGGGCCCCATGCTCCATTGAACTGTCACTGGTGTAGCCCCCAGGATTTTAGGATCAGTTGCCTGGCCTTTGAGACACAATAAATACAGGCCCCTATATGGCCATATGACACATTACCCCCAGATTTAGCCATTTAAAATAACAAGCATTCTTTATCTCACAGTTTGGGAGTCAGGAATCCAGATACAGTTTAGCAGGGTCTTCTGGCTCAGGGTCCCTGGCAAATCCCAACGACAGTGCTGGCTGAGGCCACAGTCATCCCAAGGTAGGGAAGGGAAAAGATCTACTTCCCAGCTTACTCCCAAGGTGGTTAGCAGAATTCAGCTCCTTGTGGAGCTATGGACTGAGGGCCTTGCTCAGAGGCCTCCCCCAGTTCCCAGAGGGAACTTACCCCACAGCAGCCTTCTTCATTACAGAAAGCACGGGAAAGAGCAAGGAGAGTGCCTGCAAGGTGGCAACCACAATCTTTGACTTTATGACATTCTCAGAACTGACATGCTTTCCCTTTTGACATAATCTAATCTTAAAAGAAAGTCACTAGGTCTAGCCCACACTCAAGGGGAGGGATGGCAGCAGAAGGTGGGGTCATGGGGTGGGCGTGTTTAAGAAGCTCCACATACTCAGGCAGGAAGAGCAAGCTATCATCACTAAGATCCCCAACCAGCCCACACAGCCCCGTAGGAGGATGAGCCCAGCATGTCCCAGTTCTAAGTTCTTTCAGGTGACAAGACTGGTGGCACGGGACATGTACTTTGTTTACAGTGACCTCTGCCAAAGTCAACCCATGCTTAGGTTAACACTTTTATTTATAATCCAAATTTTTCTCTTCATGATCTCATCTTTCATCTATTGCCCCAAAGTTCTTCCAAGTCCCTCCCTAGAACTTTCCTCAGGGAATGTCCCCATTTCTAAAGGGTTTGTGTTTCATTTTCATAAGGCTCTTCTCTTATAACTTCCATGAGGAGGGGTTGCAGATGCTCAAAGAAACATGAGTGCAGTGAAAGAAGTGGAGACTTTGATGGGACCTCAACTCTGTACCATCAGGCTCTGCTCTTTCCCCACCCCAGTGATGTCAGGCAGCACACATTCGTGAAAGAAGTGGAGACTTTGATGGGACCTCAACTCTGCACCATCAGGCTCGGCTCTTGGCTTTCCCCACCCCAGTGATCTCAGGCAGCACACATTTTACCATCCCTTCCTCCTCACCTGGATAATTTCCTGCTGACCCATAGAATTTCCCTGCCTTGATACTACTATTTTTGATAACTAACCCTTGGACTTTCAGCTACTCAAATGAAGATTCCCTTTCTGATCAATGCTGCCACTCGATACATTGCCCAGCAGATTGTTAGCACATCAAAGAGAACAGAGAACTTAAGGTACTTCTTTTTCACTGTGTAGCCCATGGACTGCCTCCGTCAGAATCACATGGAGAGCCCGTTAACAAGGCAGATCTCTACAGACCTTTCAAATTTGGGTAGCTTGGGTTGAGTCTGGGTGATCTGCATGCAGCCTGAACTTTGAGAGCTACTGTCTTGGATCACATCAATTCAAGGTTCCCAAACCCAGCTGCACACCAGAATCATGTGGGATGCTTTTGGAAAATATCCATGCCAAACTTCATTCCCGGGGGTTCAGATTTAGTTTTTCTAGGTGGGCCTGGGCTGCTGTAGTCTGTGAACTCTTACTGTCCTATTGTCATTTTATATATGAGAAAATTGAGACTCAAAATGGTAAAACAACCTGTGCAAGCAGTGAGCTAAAAAAAAAAAAAAAATTCCGGATCAGATTTAGTTTTTCTAGGTGGGCCTGGGCTGCTGTAGTCTGTGAACTCTTACTGTCCTATTGTCATTTTATATATGAGAAAATTGAGACTCAAAATGGTAAAACAACCTGTGCAAGCAGTGAGCTAAAAAAAAAAAAATCCAGGATTCCAACCCAGGTCTGTAGGATTTCAAAGTCCATACTCTTTCTACTGCAGTATAATCCACATCTTGTGGTTAAAAAGTACTTTCTAATCTCTGATAGAACTCAAAGTTGGGGAGTTGAAAGTATAAAAAAGTAGAAGGTAGAGGCCGATTTGCCCTCTGTGGTCAGTCCTCCCCAGACCACTTGGAGGAAGAACTTTCTACACAACGTTAGATTAGTGAGATTTGTTTCAGGTGCGGGGACAGAAACCGAACACAACAGCCAATGTGAGAAGGAGGGAGTTATTGGGCTCTGAAGTTAGGATTGCCTGATTTCATAAATATGCAATGTCATCAGAGCTCTCCCTCTCTCTATCTCTCTCTTCACCTCTCTCTTACTTTATGTTTAACCCTCACATATGTCTTTGTACTTCAAATTGGCTCCCTCCAATTGTTGGTTAGTTGCCACCTGGCAGACTCCAGCCTATATTGTTTAGCTGAGAAAAACAGCTTAAGTATTGGAGTCTTTCTCATAGAAACCAGGTAGTGAAGACCTAGCCAAAGTCAGGGAAGAATTCTGATTGGTCCTCTTTGGACCAATCACTGTGCCTTGGAGAAATGGAGAAGTCTAATTGCCCAGGTTTGGATTAACATCAAAATAGAAATTTTCATCTTTAGCTCATAAAACAAGAGATGCCCCTCAAGGGAATATGAGTATAATGTTAAAAAAAAAAGAAAGAAAGAAAAGAAATGTCCCATGTCCCTATATTGATGAAAAACACAGGTATATGCACTCTGTAGTCCATGGTCTTGAATTCCAGCCCTGGGGCTTGACGGCATTATTAAAATACCAATTTCATCCCAGATGGGAACCAAGTAATACTAGAATACTTCATTCCCTCACCAAACTTTTCTCTTCCATGTCTGTGCTCATGAAAATGGGGAAGAAACACCATAAGTAAGACTCCAAAGCATAGTTGAAATTTAATTTTCTCAACATAACCATGACCGTAGCTGTTAAGAGTAAGCATTCCCCCATCTGGGAAAGTGCTAAGCGAACTTTTGAAACCTTGAAGAAATGAAGACCACAGACATTGCCCATCCCGAAATCGCTCTTGTGGAGTTTGGCTGCCTGCTGAGCTAATGACCCACTGACTGGGTTTTAGGCTTTTGAAAGCCGAGTTCTAACATCAAACTTTCATCTCAGACATAGCAGCCTGTCTCTAATGAATTTTTTATTTGTTTACTCATTGCTTCTCTGGGATATAAAAGTAACGCTCATCTTTTTAATATTAAAAATAAAACTTTAAATCAGGGCCTAATCCAATTCCAAACTGTTTAAATTCACTACATCCAAGACCACTTTGCTTCTGGAGAAACTGCTCTCTGAAATAAAGGAAGATGGGACTATGGGGAAAGAGTGACGCGCCATATGCATGTTCTTCTTCTTTCTAATCCCTTTGCAAGCATAGAGGTAAATTATTCATGTCAGACTGTGTACTGTACATCATGTGAGTCCCAGGAACACATCCGCCAAACAGCTGTGCTCCCTTTCTCAGGAGGGGCAGCTCTCAAAGACTTCACATCACTCTTCCCTCTGCCCTGGAAGCCCAGTCTGTCGACTCTCGGGGATTTAGAAACCACCAATAAGAGAAGGTGCCATGTGGAGAAGCTTGGCATGGGAGGGTCCAGATGCCACTCAAGGGAAGCCTTGCACCCAAAGGCTGCTCAGAGGGCCAGAGTGAATCCAGCTGAGCTTCCACATGTGGAAAAATAAAATACAATAAATAAAATACAACCAGCACAGCAAGATCCACCAGGGTATGGGATTGCTATAGGGAGAGAAAGCAGATAGGTGATGACCCAGGGCCAGGGTGGGGGTGGTGAGGAAGCAGGAAGGATTACAGAGGGATAGCAGGAAACCCTGGGTGGGGGTTAGGGGTGTTGGATAGGTTCACTCTCTTGATTTCAGTGATGGTTTCAGTGATATATACACAAATCAGAATTGATCAAATTGTAGATTCTGTGTGTGGTGCATTTTATGTCAGTTATACATCTATAATAATAAAAGTGTAATATGCTAATTAGACCAGACGTCCTTCTGGATGACCTTCTGGATGAAGCTGGGGCTGCGAGGGAAGCCTGGGTCCCGGGTGCCAGAGGGAAGCCGGTGCCAGCAACCGGTGGTAGGAAGGCCTACTCTTGCATGAATTTCGTGAATTGGGCCACCAGTTAATAATAAAAGCCCAGCAACCATTATGGCAGAATGACCAGAACAACCAGTCACTATGAGGCGCACTGACCACCAGGGGCAGACGCTCAACACAGGAGCTGCTCCCTGATGGTCAGTGCACTCCCACAGCTGGAGTGCTGCTCAGCCAGAAGCTGGGCTTACTGCAGGCGAGCCCAGCGGCAGTGGCAGGAGACTCTCCCGCCTCCACAACAGCGCTAAGGAGCAGCGAGCCAAGTGGTAAGTAGCGAGCAGGCAGATGGTTAGAAGCGAAGAGTCCCAGATTGTGAGAGGGATGTCCAACTGCCAGACATCCCCTCAGGGTCCCGGATTGCAAGAGGGTGCAGGCTGGGCTGAGGGACCGCCCCCCCCCCCGACCCCTCCGCACAAATTTTGTGCATCGGGCCTCTAGTACATTAATAAACCTGTAGACACATGACACATACACATGGACTCAGAGTCATCGTGACTGGTCTTTGAATCCCAAGTTTGCACTTATTAGTCCAGTAACCATGTATATATGTAACTATCCTAAAGCTCAGTTTTCTGATCAGAAAATAGGGATAAGTACTTCAAGGAGTTGTGAAAATCAATGAGAAAATGAAAACCCTAGTATTTCTACAAAGAAGTATTCAATAAACCATTGATTGTTTAAATATGCCTCACTTTCTGTCTCTCCCCCTGCCCTACTCCCATCCCCATCCATCATAACTTAGATATATTTTCCTACATTTCAACTGGGAATGCTGTTAATCATATTGACTCCAGTCTCTGAAATGTACAGAATCTAGCAATAATGCAAAACCACATGTGCCCATGTGTAAATGTTTTGTTTTGTTTACTTTTTAATATATTTTTATTTTTTATACATTTTTTGTTGATAGTATTACAGATATCTCCCATTTCATCCTCTTCCCCCTCATCGCAGCTCCTTTCCCTGCCCCCCAGGTCTTCAGTACCCTACATGTATAAATGTGAACACTGACAGAGAGCCGGTTGGCTCTGAATGCCTTCTATACATAGTTCTGATGTATCTCCAGCCACCCAAAGCTGATCCGTGGATCCAAGAGGTCAAAACTATGTTGTTCACTTGAGAAATGTTCTGGTTGGCTTCATAGATGGATTGCTTCACGAAAAAAGATATCACAGAGTTTTCTGGGAATGTGCACCAAGCAATCAGCACTGATGACATTGCACGTGCCTTCCCTCGATGCCAGGAACATGTCCACCACCTTCTGTTGTCCCTGCATCTCTCCAGCAAGTATTTGAACACATATAGTGACATTGTTGGTAGCATGTGTGCTTTGGTGAGTGATCATGGACATCTCACTCACACTCATACACATCAGTTAATCAGTTAACATTAAAATTAAAAGTGAAAATTCAATGCTTTTCTCTTAAGATTAAACAAAATAAAATTATATCTGCTTTCATTACTTCTATTCAACATTGTTTTAGAGGCCCTCACAAATGCAATAAAGTGAAAAATCCTAATAAAAGGGTAATATGCAAATTAACCCTCACTCCGACACAAAGATGGCAGCTCCCAGTCCCCTCAAGCCCACTGGAGTCCCCAGTTCTTTCAGCCCGAACTGATTACTATGGCAAGTGGACCGAGAAGGTTTTCAGCAAGTGTGAGAAGCCAGTGTGAGAAGCAAGTCTTGGCAGGATGGAGAAGCCAGCAGGCTCAGGGCTGCTGCTGCCTGGAGAGGCCCTCGGAGTTTGGTTCTGAAACCGCAGGGACCCACTCCAGCGCAGGCTGGGGAGGAAGCACTGCTGCCGCCCACCCAGTGCCAGGTCCCTGGTTAAGGAAGCAGGTTCAAGTCACAGCCATGAGGCCTGGCAGGGCTGAATCACCCGGGACCATCGTGGCTGAGCTCTGGCAGATCGGTGAGCACCTCTGGGATCACCGTCTGCCCCTGGGCCATCTGCGGACACTGGTGGAATGGGTGCAGGTTGAACATTTTAATGAAAATGGGATTCCTGTGCCCCCTCCCGGGCAAGGAGAGGGCAGTGGGATGGGGTGCAGCCTCAGACCCTGTTAGGAGGCACCCGGGCTCAGGAGGGGCTGGGAGCAACCTGCAGGCATGCTACAAGGAAGAGGTTCTGAACTGCCAGGACACCGAGGGCCTGCTGCTGGAGTCACGCAAGGTGCAGACAAGGTGGCTCTCACCGGCACTGAGCTCGAAAAGCGCATCAACAGGCCGATGGACGAAATCGCCTTTCTGAAGAAGGTGCACAAAGAGGATATTGCCAAGCTGTGGGAGCAGATCCAGTACGCTCAGGTCTCCATGGAAATGGAGGTGTTCTCCAAGCCCGACCTCTCTGCCACACTCAAGGACATCTGCCCCAGTATGAGAAGCTGGCTGCCAAGAACATGCAGAATGCCAAAGAATGGTTCAAGAGCCCCTTCACTGTGCTGACCGAGAGCTCTGCCAAGAACACCGAAGCCGTGCGTGCCGCCAAGGACGAGGTGTCCGATAGCCACCGCCTGCTCAAGGCCAAGACCCTGGAGATCAAAGCATGCTGGGGCATGAACGAAGCACTGGAGAAGCAGCTGCAAGAGCTGGAGGATAAGCAGAATGCCGACATTTGTGCATGCAGGACACAATCAACAAATTAGAAAATGAGTTGAGAACTACAAATGGCACGATATTTAAAAGAATACCAGGACCTCCTCAATGTGAAGATGGCTTTGGACATTGACATTGCAGCTTACAGGAAACTCTTGGAAGGTGAGGAAACCCGGCTCAGTTTCACCAGTGTGGGAAGCATAGCCAGTGGCTACTCCCAGAGTTCCCAGGTCTTTGGCCGATCTGCCTATGGTGGTTTACAGACCAGCTCCTACTTGATGTCCGCTCGCTCCTTCCCTTATTAATACACCAGCCACATCCAGGAGGAGCAGATCGAGATGGAGGAGACCATTGAGGCTGCAAAAGCCGAGGAAGCTAAGGATGAACCCCTCTCTGAAGGAGAAGCTGAAGAGGAGGAGAAGGAGAAGGAGAAGGAAGAGGCTGAGAAAGAGGAAGAGGAAGAGGAAGAGGAAGAGGAAGAAGGTGCCAAGGAAGAATTTGAGGATGCAAAGGAGGAAGAAGGAGGTGACGGTGAAGGAGAAGATGCCCAAGAAGCTGAGGACGAGAAGAAAGAGGAAGGTGCTGGGGAGGAGCAAACAACCAAGAAGAAAGATTGAGCCCCCTTTCCTTAACTATTTCAGGAATTATCCTCCCAAAACCAGGTCAACCCCTTCACCAACCAAGCAGTTGAGTTCCCGATACTATATGAATTAAGAAGTCAATCTATGTAACATTCTGAGGTGACTCAGGTTGGACATTAAATGTTGTGCTATGACTTTTCTCCTTACGCAGAGTATCTGTTTGCTTGCAGAGTGGCTTCCTGGCTTGCTGCCAGCCTGTGCATGGTCCACGCTTATGAGTTCAGGATCTATGGCAATGTGAATAATTCAGACGTTTACAATAAAAACACATGAATACACGAATTCACTAACGTTAATGTCAAACTTCATGGAAAAAAATAGTCCTTTGAATCTTTGGTGGTTAGAAATTAAAGACCTCAAATCATGTGCAATAAACAGTAAATAAAGTTACACTGAATGACAAAAAAAAGAAAAATCAGGGGCCAGAAACGTTCAAAGAACTGGGGAAGGGAAGTCACAGGATGTATATTATTGCTACGAATACAGTATTTCCTACTACTTACAACATATACAATGTAATGTAGTAGATGCCTTCCTATCACATGAAGTACGTATTCTCGTAGAGTAATACTGGTAGATATGTGATATTTATGGTGGTATGTCATATCCTATATATTCTAATAAAAGGTTAATATGCTAATTAGACTGTGAGACCTTCTAGACATCCTTCTGGACAAAGCCATGGTGACGGAGCAGAGGCAGAGGTAGTTAGGGGCAATCAGGCCAGGAGGGGAGGGCAATTGGGGTGATCAAGGCTGGGGGGGAGGGGCAGTTGGGGGGGAGCAGACTGGCA
>NW_005365229.1:1086222-1139407 GCF_000412655.1 Myotis brandtii | reverse complement strand
CCAGCAGGGGGGGCAGTTGGGAACAAGCAGGCCGGCAGGGGGGGCAGGGGGTGAGCAGGCCGGCAGTGGGGGGCAGTTGGGGATGAGCAGGCTGGCAGGCAGAGTGGTTAGAGGTGATCAAGCAGGCAGGCAGGTGAGAGGTTAGGAGCCAGTGGTCCCAGATTGCGAGGAGGTTGTCCAACTGCTGGTTTAGGCCCGATCCCTGTAGGGGACAACAGTCAGACATCCCCCGCAGGGTCCCAGATTGAAGAGGGTGCAGGCCAGGCTGAGGGACAGCCCCCACCCCACCCCCCGTGCACAAATTTTGTGCACTGGGCCACTAGTAAAATAAAATAAAAGTTATAAAGTTTGCAAGAAATAAGTAAAACTCTATTCACAGATGACAGGATTTTGCATATAAAATCTCCAAATGAGTCTACAAAACAAACAAACAAAAGATGCTATAACTAATACTTAAATTTAGCAAGTTGTAGAAGACAAAGTTAAGATACAAAAATCAACTGTATCTCTGAAAAGAACCACTGGAAAAGTATTAAGGTAAATATTATTTACAAAATCAAGCAACATTGATATCCGGGTAAACTTAACAAAGAATGTACACTGAAAACTATAAGCTATTGCTGAGATAGATTACCAAAGACAAACGATGGAAACTATGTAATGTTCATGTATTAGAAGACTCAATAGTATCAAGGTGTCAGTTCTTTCCTGATTTATTTACTCATTCAGTGTCGACCCATTCAGTATCCCTAAAGACTTTTTGTAAAAAGTAACATGTTTCTAAAGTACATGGTGGGGCAATAGTAGGTGGTGAGTATGCAAAACAGTGTATTCCCATATTATTATTTATGAATTATTATACTATTTTCCACACAAACAACTGTAAACCAACTTTTGCCTCACCCTGTATTTTGAAAGATCAAAAAGAGCTTAACTAATTTTGAATAAAAAAAGTGTAGAGAAAAAAAAAGTGTAGAGAAAACAAGTTAGAAGTTGTTATAAGGAAGTATTTTTATGACACTGCTTCTCAGAACAGAAAAACACTGGCTGTAACAGAAAAGAAATAGAGCCTGATCAAAATTTTAAATCTCTATCTTTCAAAAGGCACTAAAAATACAATAAATAGGCAAGATGTAGAGTGGGAGAAAATATTCACAACAAATATATTTGACAAAAGACTTATATCCTGAATATATTAAAAAGAAAAAGAAGCTCCTGTAACCCATTTTTTTAAATGGGCAAAACAATTAATCATACATATACTTCACAAAAGAAGGTATACCAATGTTCAGTCAACTCAAGAAAAAGTTTCTAATATCATTATTCATCAGAGAAATGCAAATCTATAATAATAAAAGTGTAATATGCAAATCAACCAAACGACCGAACAGCAGAATGACCATCCGGACGACCTTCCGGACGACCACACTATGACACGCACTGGTGCCAGGCCAGCCAAGGTGGTGTGATGTGATTGCTGGAGGGCCCTGCCATTGCCCCATGATTGCCCCGCAGAGGGAGGCCCAAGCCACCCTCTGTGGGGCGATCGATGGGAGGGTTCCATGACTGAATGCCCCAAAGAGGAAGGCCCAGGCCACCCTCTGCTGGACGATCGTGGAGCCCTGGCCAGGTGGGCGGGGCCTCCCTCTGCGGGGCAATTGATCACGGAGCACCGCAATTAATAGCCCCACAGAGGGAGGCCCAAGCCACAAGCCAGCAATGCTGTGGCTGGTGTGCAGGGCCAGCCAGTGATCACCCCACAGTGGGAGGCCCAGGCCAGCCAAGCGATCGCACCCCACACCTGTTGCCCATAGAGGGAGGCAACTGGTGACGGGGGAGGGAACAGTAGTGCCACACAGATGGCAAACAGTGGCAGTGGCAGGAGAGGGGCCACTCCCGGCAGCTGAGGTAAGGAAAACCCTGATAGGCTCTGATCGCCAGCTATGCCTAGGGACCCTACCCAAGGAGTCCCAGATTGCGAGAGGGTACAGGCCAGGCTGAGGGACACCACCCCCCCCCCCGCCCACGAAATACAGGTTCTAGTATCCTCCTATATAATAAAAGGCCAATATGCAAATTGACCAAGTGGCAGAACGACTGTTCCATATGATGCGCACTGACCACCAGGGGGCAGATGCTCACCGCAGGAGCTGCCCTCTTGTGGTCAGTGCGCTCCCATAGGGGGAGCACTGCTCAGTCAGAAGCTGGGCTCACTGCTGGCGAGTGCAGTGGTGGTGGAGGAGGGAGCCTCTCCTTCCCTTGCGGCAGCGCTAAGGATGTCCGACTGATGGTTTAGGTCCACTCCTCCTGGGGGACCAGGCCTAAGCCGTCAGTCGGACATCCCTGTGGTCTCCCAGATTGCTAGAGGGCACAGACTGAGCTGAGGAACCCCCTTCCCCATGTGCATAAATTTCGTGCACCGGGCCTCTAGTTAAAACCAATATGAGCCCTGGCCGGTTTTTGCTCAGTGTATAGTGTCAGCCTGCATACTGAAGGGTCCAGGGTTTGATTCCGGTCAAGGGAACCTAGCTCAGTTACAGACTTGATCCCCAGTTGCTGTCAGGTTATGTGCAGGAGGCAACCAATCAATGTGTCTCTCTCACACTGGTGTTTCTCTCTCTCCCTTTCCCTTTTACTCTCTCTAAAAATTGATGGAAAAATGTCCTCTGGTGAGGATTTTAAAAAATAATAATAAAAATAAAACCAATATGAGACATCACTAGAATAGCTACAATGGTAAAAGACTAGCCCCACCATAGGATGGCAAAGCTGTGAAATAATTTGCATACACTGCTTGTATAAGCATACAATTGGACAATCATTTTGGAAAATTGTGTGGCAATTTTTTCAAGCAAACGTTCATCCACTAGCAATTTCTTCCCTAAGTATTTAACTAAAAGAAATAAAAAATATATGCACAAAAAATGCCTTTTTGCCACAGTATCTTAATTAGTTCAGCCTGTTAAATGAGGTAACATAGACTGGGTGGCTTAAGCAGCAAACATTTCTTTTTCATGATTCTCAAGGATGGAAGTCTGAGATCAGGGTACCAGAGTGGTGGAATTCTTGGTGATGTCTTCACATGGCCTTTTCCTGGTGTGTGCATGCACAGAAGGAGAGAGAGAGAGAGAGAGACCTTAATCCCCTGTCTGTTCTACTTTTTATAAATGCACCATGGGGCCCACCCATATTACCTGTTGTTTTAAACCTAAAAACTTCCCAAAAGCCCCACATAAGGGATTGGAGCTTCAACATATAAATTTTGTAGTGGGGGGAGGGGGGAAGGTGGGGACAAAAATTCAGTTCAAAGTACAGATTGCCCACAACAGCTTTATTCATAACTAGAAGCCCGGTGCATGAAAATTAGTGCACTCAGGGTCCCTCAGCCTGGCCTGCTCCCTCTCGCAGTCCGGGACTCCTCGGGGGATGCCCACCTGCCAGCTTAGGCCTGCTCCCCAGGGGATCAGGCCTAAGCTGGCAGTCAGACATCCCTCTGGCAGCCTAGAAGCCCTCGGGGGATGTCCGACTGTGGCTTAGGCCCACTCCCCTGCAGCCGCCTCTGCAGAAGGCGTGGCACCACCTCTCCCACTGCCTCTGTGGAAGGGGGGGCACTGGGACCGCCATGGCTGGCCTGGCGGCACAGGCTTGCTGGCCCCGCTCTCCACCCACTGGTTGTACCGGCAGGTCATTCCAGGAGGTTGTTCGGCCGTCCATTCTAATTAGCATATTAGTTCTTTATTATATAGGATAGCTCCAAACTAGAAATATAACCCATCAGCAGAGAACGAATACAATGGAATTCGACATATAATAGAATACTACTTGGCAATAGATAGATACCAAGAACTGGAACAAAAATAAGGATAATCCTCAAAAATAGGTTAACTAAAAGAAGCCGAACACAAACATACTGTTTGATTTTATTTATATTTTTCTAAAACAAGCAAAGGAAATCTGTGGTGAGAGAAATCCAGTCAGCAGTGGCTTTGACGCGTGGAATGTGGCATAGGCATCAACTAGGAAGGCAAACGAGGGCTCTTTCTGGAAGGCTGAGCATATTACTTTCTTTGCACAGGCACTCGAATTTGCCAAATCTGGTTGATCTGGATTTGTGTGTTTCACTTTATATATATATTAAACCTTTAAAAAAAAAAAAAGACCTACTGCAAGGCCTCTCAGTGATCTGCAGTTCCTCAACTCTTAGAAGAATCACCGTGGAATTCCCAAGCATTTGGTTCACATTTCTAATCTCTTCGCCCAGCCAAAAGGTCTGGACAAGGTGGGTAATGCTTAGAATAATAACATTATTCTAAGTCTGAGGGTCAGAATGTCATGCCTGCGATGAGATAAGGGAGAAAGAGATGCCCCTTTTTAAGCTGCAGTCATTGTCTACGGGTCTGGGGAAGGGGGTCAGCTGTGCCCACCCATCAGTACTCTTGCTGGGTTATGACAAGTGAACTCAATCTGCACCCAAGTTCACAAGGGGTCATGGTTTCCTTGAGACAATGTTTATACCTGTCTACTGTAAATAATTCTCCCGCCTTCCCGTGACCTAGAACAAACCGCAGCTGAGAGTTTGTGAGAGTGTCCTGGCCCTACCCCTTGGCCAAGCAATCAAACAGAAACCAACGTACACAGGTTGTTAAAGTAGCCACAGCGGACTGAGGGGATAAGCTTTAGAACTCTTCATACCCGGGATGACTTATTTGGCTCTGAGCATGCACCATAAAAGTACGGCTCTCTTTTCATACGTTAGTGATAAGACAAACTTTCCCAAAATGACTCAGCTCATTAACTGAGGATATTTCTCAGTAGATTTGTCATATTAAAAAGGCACTGTGTTGACCATGCTAATCAACTGTGCTGCACTAAAACTCCACACAGATTAATTAAATGCATTACTTGCCAAAAAATGTGACATATATACGAGAGAGAGAGAGAGAGAGAGAGAGAGAGAGAGAGAGAGAGATTGGGAATAATGGAACAATGGAAGGGTGTACATTACTAAGAGTTCTCTGTCCCAGAGCCATATGCTTTTTAGTTCCTGGCTACATGATTCTAAACAGAACTGAATGAAATGATCCCTTCACAGATGAACCAAATTCTTCTGAAAATAATAGCAGGATGACATGCTTGTGTCGCTGGGCCTCGCCACCCTCTAGCTGTCTGGAACTGGGGTGAGCATTGGCTTTTAATTTTAGTTTCCGCCTGGGACATTAGAAATGAGTCTGTCACCTGCCCTCACAATCTCTCAGAGAAAAATATCAAATGATTGTCCCAAATGAAATCTTTGTGCACACCTATCCCCACCCACCCCAGCCCCAGTCCGTCCAGGGCAAATGCTCATGACCCGAGTTTAAAACCTCACTCTCACATCCTACTCCTCACTCCCCCTATTACTAAGTTGATCAGGTAGCTTAATCGCCAAAGATTGTCTTTAGCAGTAAAACTGCATTCCTCCCTCAAGGCACTTAGAGGGGAGAAGACCCCAGAGACGATGCTGGGCAGGGTAAGAGCACTGAGAGTCAGGCCTCCTTTTGTCACTTCCTACTTGGATGATTTTTGACAAGATAGTCTCTCTGTGCCTGGTTATCTCATTTATAAATGCGGGTTGTTATGAGAAGTATGTGAGTAAATCTATGTGAGATGCTCAGAACTGCCCGACCCCCTGTGCTATCAAGTTGCTGCCTTCTGCAGTCCTCTGGGCCTCCGCTCCCCACCTGGTCAATAACCCAGGTGGCCTCCCCCAGACCTGCCAGCTCTAGCCCTGCAGAGCCACCGGGCCGGTCCCTGCACTCCTGCCCACAGGCTAGCACCCCACCCCAGTGGAATTTTCAGGAGCCCACTGCTGAGTGAAACACCAGTCCAGCCCCTTCTGGATGCAGCCGCCATTCCTTCCTCACCGTGTGAAGCACTGTGTCGCCGTGTCTAAGGACGTGAGATTTGGAGCAAGACAGAACGACATTCCTTCACCAACTCTCACTTATCAAGAGACTCTGGGGAAGCGTCTCTGGGCCTCAGGTTCCTCTTTGGTTAAATGGAGATAATAACACTGGCATCGGGGGTCTGTCGTAGGATTACATGTCATGCATGTGAATGTGTAACACACTGGGCACAGACTCTGGGGAAGCGTCTCTGGGCCTCAGGTTCCTCTTTGCTTAAATGGAGATAATAACACTGGCATCGGGGTCTGTCGTAGGATTACATGTCACGCATGTGAATGTGTAACACACTGGGCACAGTGCATTTGAAGCATTTCATAAATGATTAAAAAGAAATAATAACAGCACCCGTAGCATTGCCAAAAGAAACAAGTATCCATGCATTTCAGACAGAAATAAAAACAGAGCAATTGTAGAAAGTAGAAATACCGACCCTTAAAGAAATGGCAGGTGGTGTGATAAAAATGGAGAAAAACTGAACCTGGTTCTGTCATTTTGTAGCTCTGCGACCCTGGGGACCCTTTAATACAGTTCCTCATGTTGTGGTGACCCCCAACCATAAAATTATTTTCGTTGCTACTTCATAACTGTAATTTTGCTACTGTTATGAATCATAATGTAAATATCTGATATGCAGGATGTATTTTCATTGTTACAAACTGAACATAATTAAAGCATAGTGATTAATCACAAAAACAATATGTAATTATATATGTGTTTTCTGATGGTCTTAGGCGACCCCTGTGAAAGGGTCGTTTGACCCCCAAAGGGGTCGTGACCCACAGGTTGAGAACCGCTGGCCTAGTGTATCCATGCGGGAATGCCTCCCGGCATAGAGACATCACTGAGGAATCCACTGACATTGATGGAAACCAAGAGCAGGAGACACTGACGCGGAGAGCGAAGAGGAACATTTCTGAAACTGGAACAGGAGTGCATAGGAGAGAAGGCGTTATGAACAAATCCGTCAGTCTTGCTGCTTGTGGTTGCCAGGTTACAAGGGTACGTCCCTGCCCTTTTCCTTTTCCACCTGAAAATTATGTGACAGAGCCCAGAGCTATCGCAGCTGTGGTTGCAGCACACAGAGAAAGCTTGTTGGGAGGTCACGTGCTCATTCAGGGAATTATGAATGATGGGAAAGGAAGACAGACTATTGATACCATTTTATTTCTCATTTTCTATCCCCATTATCCTTACGACATGAGCTCCTGGTGTTTTAACTGAATCTAGATAGAGTTAGGTTTCTATCCCCCCACCCCCAGATATTCTTTACTAATAAGGAGTGACTAGTAGAATCAGAGGGACGTATCATGGTGCCGTGAGAGAGAGACAGGGGTTTGCTTAAGTAAACTCTTCAGTTCCAGGTCCACTGGAGAAGGCAAGCAGATGACAATGCGGTGTGATGTGTGTTCCCCTGGACATGAGCCTGGCTGCTGAGATCAAGCAAAAGAGGCAGACCTACTGTGCACGTCTTCCTGTCTGTGCTCCATGTCCAGGCACTCACAGAACCAGCTCTGTGCTGGTGGTGGGGAGACACATCCAGCATTTAGTTCCACTCGGCATGTGTAGAGGGTAAGGTGGCCTGTGAAAAGAGTGCTTGAGCCTTGAAGGATGATGAAATGTGAGGAGGACATTCCAGATGTGTAATAGCAAGAGTACGTGTGTGTGGAACAGCACCTGGATAGGGTGGTTAAGTCTGTCCTGGGGCACAGGGGGCGGTGCTCAGCGAGGCAGGAACTGAGCCTGGGTGCTCAGCAGAGGCCCCATTGGACCCAGGAGAAGACACTCCACTCCTGACTCCCTCTCTCACAGAGGAGCTGGTTTCAAGGTGGCCATTGCAAGGGCTGGGCAAGCTTTCAGGCTGGCTCCTCTGAGCAGCCGGGCCGCCCAAACCCAATGGAAAACAAAGCAGATCTTAGTGCGCCGGCTTAATGGAAACATGAGCCATCTGTGGGTGTTCCTTCTAGTTCATTTGCTTCATTGGCAAGTATTAAATGGCCCCGTAAAGATCCAGAGAAATTATGGAAATTGGTATTAACATTAAAATCAGAGTACAATTAGAACATTTCCCTGCATAATTGTTTGGCAGGGCCTGTGGAGAAGCGGAGGGCTTCCAGTGCTATGATTTATTGGTCACAGGTTGTCTGACTCTTGAGAACCTCCAGAGCCAGGGACACATTCTGGGGGGCTGCCCCTGAAATGACAATGCACTTGGACCAGGGTTAGCCACTTACATCATCCTTGTCTAATTCCTGGCAACCCTTCCTATGAGCTGCAGAAGCAGCTTTGCAGACGCCAACCAGAGCTCCGTCCAGAGGAAGGGAGCCGGCACAGACACCGGAGAACCTCTGGGCCACACTCCTGTGTCCTTGTCAGAGAAAATGTACCGCGTCTGCTTGTAATTAGCGCTCCAACAGGCGTCAGAGAAAATGGCTAATCGCTGACACGGCCCACAGTGCTTTGTAAGTAAACACCATATTGTAATAGACGTGCAATTAATTACACAACACTCTGATCAAACATGTTCAAAATGAAAATGGGGGTGGCAATAAAGTATCAGATGTGCATGGCCAAATCCTCCCAATTTTTTTTTCCTCTAAGAAATAATAAATGACTAAACTCCTGAATGTCAACAAGCTGTCTCCAAGCATCTCTTGGCTCCAGGCCTGCGGCTGTCACTGTTTCTGAAAAGTTCTGAGTCCCTGGACCAAAAACCTCATGTATGTACTCTAGACCTTGGCTATCATAGCATGTATTCTGGGGACCATGCTCACATGTTACCAGGTAAATGCCCCATCTCTCAGCTTCTGTAGGTTCTGGTGACTCATTACTCATGCCTGTTCCCCTCCCCGAAAAGTGACCTTGAGTGGCGAGAGCCACCTCCTTGAAGATGCCTAGGGGCCTATGCACACCTCCCCTCTGGAGTGATGCCCACCTGGGGCCTGAGTGATGTGCATGTCTATCAGCCCAGACCCCTTCCTGCTTGTGGGAGAGCACTGAGGTGCAGCTGACCCTCTGGAGATCCCGATGCGATCTGGCTGAGGCTCAACTTCTCTGGGAACCCCATCTTGATCGAATTTTTTATTCGGTCCTATTCTTGCCTCACTCTTCTACAGCTTGCTCTGAGTTCCTTCACTCAATGAATCACTTACCCAGGAGGAGAATGGCACCCAACTTAAGATTACTATCCTATCTTAAAATTGAGGAATGAACTAAGTATGGTAGATGTTCATCGTGTTTTGTGTTTTATCAGAATGCATAGTTACAAAAATGCAACGGAAAGTTTCCTTTGCTTTCAGGCTACATTTCCTGAGTCTGAGGAGTGAAGGGTGATTGGAGGACGGGATATTTGCACTGAGCCGGATGGATAAGAGCAGTTTCAGAGAAAAAAAAATAGACAGTAAAGTAGGATGAGGATAGGAACTCAACATTTAGAGACTCAGCAATCAACTCAACTAAGCAAATATTCCTTCAGTGCTTACAGGAAGTCAAGACTCATTTAGGAAACAAACCTCCAAAATGTGATCCCTGCACAAGGAAATGAGATGACAACAACATTTATTGAGCATCTACTACATGCCTCATAATACTCATTTGAACCACAGTATGAAAATGGTATGGAGCGGTTTGTGTTATCACCCCTTTGCACATGAGAGAAATAAATTAGGCTCACAGAGGTTAAGCCACTTTGACAGTGTCACTTAGCTAGCAACTGGTAAAAACGTGGCAATCAGGAGTCCTGGCAGGTTTATTGATGAGGGAATGACAAGATTCGATGAGGCACGGAGAGGTTACATAAGAGAAAAGATGGCCTCATCGCTCTAAGTCCCATGAGCAAGGAAGTACACCCAGAAGAGGAGAGAAGCTTTTCACTGTGTAATATCCAAATTGGCAGACATCACTGATAAGCCAAAGACATTGGCAAAGCTTGTCTGCTTCGCTTTATGTGCTACAGTCTCGTTGCTTCTACTGGGAAAGCTAATAACATAACAAATGAAACTATTGTTCAGTTTCATTAAAAATAAATCTGATAAGATGGGCAGAATTGAATTAAGCAATCTCAACAGAGTTCTCGTTATTGGAGCAAATGAAATATTCTCTCTAATAGAATAAGTCCTAGTTCATTTTGGCCAGCCTGAGCAGCTCCTTGCTATAGATTTGGTTTCCAGCCTTTGGCTCCAGGCATCCTTGCGCTAATGTTTGTATTAGCAGGTCAGCGTAATGGATCAGCTTCCTGGATCTGGCAAGGGTTCTGGATGGATCAGCAGGACAGGTGCAGGGGCCTAGGTTACCCTTGGCAGACAAAAAACTGTCCTCCCCTCCGAAGAAGTCAGATTTAGGACTTTGGAGCTTGCAAGAGAGAAATGGCCCTTGTTCCAGAGCGGGGAAGGCTGGGCTAGCATCCTTGGTGGGCTGTTCTTGGAGTCAGGGCTGGGGAAAGCAGACAGCCGTGTGCCTGCTTGTTTTGGCTGGCTCTAATTGAGCTTGGTGCCAGCGATATTTCTATTCCTTTGCACTGGCTCAAGTCCAAAGGCTCAAGATTGAATAACAAAAAGGAGCATGCAGGTATTTTGTGGACACACACATACACACACAAAAGCATATTCGCATTGCATCATTTTCCCAAAAAGGGATTTGATAAGGCTGATAAATATACACAGAAGCAGAAAATGGAAAAAATTAAAGAAATTGAGGTTAAATGTAGAATTGGATAGAGAAATAATATTGATTAATATTGACTAATTAATAAAATATATATACAACTGTGTGGCTGAATCAGTTTTTAGAGATGGACTATAAATTTGCTCTGAATCCACTAGCAAATATGGAAACATCAATATGCACACACACACACACACACACACACACACATATGCATATATATGATCGGTTCATGATTTATAATATTTACTGGATAAAAACAAACCAGGTGTTAAGGAGAAGCACAGTTTCTTCTGGTCCTTATGACTGAGAGCATTGTTTAATTGTACACACTTATCAACAGGAAATTGCATTAAAATATTAATGATTGGATGAATGAATGACTGTTATTAATAAGCAATTGATACCTCATAGATGACAAAGACATTAAACATCATCCTATGTGATTCCCCATGCCAATCCCAATGCCTGGAAGCCTTCTTCCAATATATCCTCTGCTAGCACCCCAGCGATGTACTCACTGTTTGCTGAGACCATTTCTGCTCTGAAGTTCTTTCTATTGAGTCTTTACAGAAACATAGTTGGAGTGGAAGTGTCTATAAAGGAAGAAATAGAGACTTTGCCCTCAACTATAAATTCAAATTTTGCACTTGCTACTTTCCAGTTGAGTGACCATGAAGAAGTGACATCACCTCTCCGAGCCTGTTTCTCTATCTGTGATATGAACGTGCTAAATAGCCATTGGACCTTGAGGATTAGATATAAGTATGTGTGCCTAGTTGTGTATAGCTGATAAATTGGGTTTATTCTTTCAGTTCATGCACAACATATTAATTAAACATGCATGTGCCACTTCTAGATGCTAAGGATGCAACAATAACCATGGGAGGTGAGGCCCCTCCTCTACTAGAGTTTACTAGACCCTCTGTTCAGGCTGGTTACATTCAAATTGTCCACAGACAGAAACTTCACACAAATTTATTAACGAGCTTGTTTCTAGAATGGGACTAGTTAGGCATCACCTCTTTGTTCTGATTCTCTGGTGTGAATCAGACAATAGACAAATCTCTATTTCTAACTTTGTCATCAGGAAGTTAATCTTATAACAATGGAGGACAAACTGGTTGATTGGCTGGGTGTCTAACTAGATGTAGATCTGACCTCCAATTATCTCTTCATCACTTCACTGTGGTTTAGAAGGTCGTCTGGTCTAATTAGCATATTACGCTTTTATTATTATAGATTGCATTATTTTCCAGACAAACAACTGTAAGCCTACTTTTTCTCTACACTGTACAAACAGAATGGTGATTACCGGAGGCAGATGCGGTTGGGAGTGGAGGGGGAATGAAGAGGGTTAACTAGGTCAAATATATGGTGATGCAACAAGACTAGACTTCCAGCGGGAAGCACACAATGGAGTATTCAAGCTGTCCACCTGAAATTTATATGATGCCGTTAACTAATGTTACCCCAATAAATTTAATTTTAAAAAGAAGAGTTTGGACTTCCGGCTGGTTAGTGTCTCTTCCACCTATGACAAACAATGATTTAGGGTTTCTTTCAGCCAGGTGATGCAATGCGGGGGGCTGTCACCAAGCTTAAATTTTTCAGTCATCCAGATCTACCTAGTAACCATTAAGTGTTAGGAAACAATCCTTTATTCAAAAATTTAGATTCCCTCACCACATATGAAAGCATGTGGAGTGTGGGGCTATGTTCCATTATAGGAAGTCTCCCTTTTGAGTCAAGAAAGGAGCCCAGATCCTTGCAATGCTTGATAAAGACCATTAGATCTGAAAGAAAGCAGAACCTGATTTCTTAAGACCTGATCTCAAGCCATGCTTGAAATATTTCCTTTACTAACTCATACCCACATTGGTTTGGGCAAGTTTACAGGCTTTATTTCTGGGCTTAAAATAAATTGAAAATGGGTCAGCAGCTTCCAGGAACAAATCATTGACTCTCTCTTACTCTTGTTCTTTCTTACATACACCTGCATGGCTTTCTTACTTGTATTTCTCTGATTTTCAGAATATGACTTTCAAAGTGCTAGAAGTAATTGCATTTCTCTCACGGAGAGAAATCAAAAGCAAATATAAACTGCTCTCTCAGCTCAGTTCCAAATCTAAGCAGACCCAACTGCTGTTGGATATTGCTTTGTATGCTAAGATGCAACATCTCTTTGAATGGAATAAACAATGAAAACTTCCAAGTGGTTTACTGCTGCTAACACATTACTGAGCTGGCAAAATTCACAAACCAATATTGCAAAGTAGCCCTTGGCACATGCGATTTTCAGCAATTTGTACTCTCTGTCACTATTTCCCTTTTCATGCCATCTGCAAGGCAAACCCTGGTTTTCTTCTCAACAAGAAATTTGCCTTTCTGGAAGGTTGATCAGGAAAAAAATAAAAGAAAGCAAGCAAGCACTTGCTGGATTGGTTGATCAGTAGAGAGAAAGTGCTACCTTAGCATCCCAGAGTGGACAGTCTGAGGTTTCTATAGGACAGATGGGGGAGGTTCATATAAAAAGCAAGAAGTGGAAGCTATCTCACTCCAGCTAGGATCTACTAAATATCTTTCATCTTCGCTAGAAATGATTATATTTAAAACTCCATTGCCTGATTAATTGGATACAGAGAAGTAACAGTGGCATTAAATGAAAAGCTCTCTCTTTGGTTATTGAAAGTTAAACTTAATCCACACATGCACGATGGCCAGATAAAAGGCCATGGATTGGGAGTCAGGATATCTGAGACCACCTACTTACTAGCTCTGTAACCATGTGCAAGTCCATGCCACCCTCCTTTGATCTCAGTGTCATCGATCAGATATTCAGAAAAGGTCTTTCCAGCTCTGAAGTGCTGTGGCTTGTCAAAAGGAGCATTGATTTGCTCATTTGTTCAATAAACATGTATATTATATGTAAGGTACTGAAGGAGGCAGATAACATTCCCAATATCATGGAGCGTATACTCAAGGAGAGGGGAGAGCTAATAAATGAGTCAACAAATACCTGAGCAAGATGCCTCAGGCAAGAGTGAGTGCCAGGAAGGATCATGACAGTATGGTCTGACAGAAATTAATTGGCATGGATAAGGGTTAAGGTTAGTCACACATTACGTAGGCATTGCCTATTCATCAAGATAGGTGGTTTCTAGCAGGGTAACAGTGCCTCCTACTGGCATTTTAGGGTTCTGTGTGGTAGTTTGTGGTAGTAGCTGTGCCAGATAATTGACATGTTGAAATACAAATTATCTATAATAATAAAAGGATAATATGCTAATTAGACTGGACGTCCTTCCTGAGGAAGCCAGGGCCAGAGGGAAGCCAGCCTGGATCCCAGGTGCCTGCAGGTGGTCCAGGGGAAGCCAGCCCAGGTCCTGGGTGCCTGTGGGTGGTCAGAGGAGGGAAGCCGTATAATAATAAAAGGATAATATGCTAATTAGACAGGACATCCTTCCGGTCTAATGAAGCCAGGGCCAGAGAGAAGCCAGCCTGGGTCCCAGGTGCCTGTGGGCGGTCAGAGGAGGGAAGCCGGGGTCCTGGGTGCCAGAGGGAAGCTAGTGCTGGCAGCTAGGGGAAGGAAGGCCTACTCTTACACAAATTTTCGTGCATCGGGCCTCTAGTTTTATTATAAATTAACTTTTTGTTCTCTTGTATATTACATCTTGAGCATTTATTGTAGCCAAGATTGTGCAGGCACGTATATAATTTATGAATTTCACTTCAGGATTGTAAAAGGGGAGTGAGGCATTATTTTTTATAAGAGGAGGCATTGGGTCTGATAGGCTTAAAAATGACTCATCTAGAACTTTTGTAACCAGAATCATATGGAGCTGCACTCTTGTGCAATGATCAATCATTAGGAAATAAATTTCTGCAGAGACTAAGGGGCACAGGTTTTTTTAAAGTAGCAACTTTCAGATGCCTGTCTTCCCAGTTGGAACACCCCTCTCACAGTTTCTTACAGCATCTGGACAGTGGGTGTGGACTAACCACCTATATAAAAGTAACCTTTCACATGCTAAGGAAGAGAATGTCAAGTATTTATGGGGCCACTTGTATTCTTATTTTAACTAGGTGAAAGAATCACCATGAATAACCCTTTATTCCTACATGGTTGGCTTATTCACAGGCCGGAGCCAAATAGGACTGATCAGAATCATTCTCCAAGATTTGTCAAAAGAAACAGAGAAAGGAATTAAGCATCTTTCCAGGAGTAGTAAATAGTAGTGTGGGGTGGGAAGGGCAGCAGGGGGTGGGGGGGCGCGATGTCATAAGGTTCAGGAATTGTTAATAGACATGTTTCCCTGCAGAGAGAGAAAGCCTGTTTGAAGGGAAAGATTGAAAGTGAGATAGAGAGAGGTATTGTTACTCTTTTATTAATTTTTTCAATCAGTGATATTTTTCACACTATTATGTACAGGCCTTATGCTGACTCTGAAGATAAATAATGCCTTCAGCTGGCTAAATAATGCCTCTCTTCTCCTCCCTCAACCCCCCAAAAGATGCTCATACCAGAATCTCCAGAACCTTGTGAATATTAATTAATATGGGGGAAAAGGGGACTTTGCAGATCTAATCATATTAAAAATTGTGCGATGAGGAAATTTTCCTGGATTATCCAATAGATGGATCCAGTTTGATCACAGAGGTTCTTGTAAGAAAGAGACAGTAAGTCCAGAGGCAGAGAGAGGCTTGAAGAGGCTGGTGTCGAAGCTGCAGGCCAAAGAATATGGGCGGCTCCTACAAGCTGGAAAGACAAGGAAACAGATTCGCTCTTAGAATCTCTAGAGCAGTGGTTCTCAACCTTCTGGCCCTTTAAATACAGTCCCTCATGTTGTGACCCAACCATAAAATTATTTTCGTTGCTACTTCATAACTGTAATGTTGTTACTGCTATGAATCGTAATGTAAATATCTGATATGCAGGATGGTCTTAGGTGACCCCTGTGAAAGTGTCATTCGACCGCCAAAGGGGTCACGACCCACAGGTTGAGAACCGCTGCTCTAGAGGGAACTCTGCCCCACCAACACCTCACTGCAGCCCTGTGGCCACTGTGGACTAATTTGACCTTTGATCTCCAGGACTATAATAAGAAATCTGTCTTGTTTGAAGCCACTGAGTCTATGGTCATTTGTTATAGCCGTCATAGGAAATGCAAAGTGCCTGACTTAGAATCACTGATGTGCTCATAGGCAGGCAGCCTGGACATCTGTAAACAAGCAGAACAAAAATAGTAGAAGCCCCGTGATTGCAGATGAATTGAAATAACAGGTGGAGAAATTAAAGGCTCTGGTTCCAATTGGTCCCCAGGCCCAGCTAGGTCCCTGCAGCCATTCAACACTGGCCCACTGTCCTTTCACAAAACTCCTTTTTTCTTCCTAAGCTTTTTTTCCAGTTGAGTTCTATCTCCATCAAACAAAAGAGCCCTGCCTAATGCGATCTGCATTTAGGGTCCTACAGGGGCTCTGATGCCTGCTAAATCAACCTGGAGGCACTTTCTCAAGAAAGTCTTAATGATGTTTAGCATAACTAGGCTGTTCTTACAGGAAAAATGTGTTTCTCCAGCGTAGAAACATTTTGAGCAACAACAATAATTTTCTGTGAATTCCTTATTAGACAGGCAGTTCCACTAAGGAAACCTTGTTATGCCTGGGGCAAGCTACTTCATCAAAATTCCAACTTACTCATTCTTTCTGGTTCATTCCTGGTGTTCACTGAACACCTACTATGTACCAAGCCAAGTGAACAATGAACAAGTCCAAATTCCTACCAAGACTGAATGAGAGAGATTCCACTTGAAGAAATTACTATAATACAGTGTGAAAATAAGACTAGTCATCAGTGCTTATGGCCACATTCTATGTTAGCCAATGTTCTAAGCAGTTAAAACGTCTTCTGTCTTGTAAGGATCACAGATATTTAGTAGGGAGCACCATTATCCCTACTTTACAATGAGGAAACTGAGGCACAGTTAATATGCCCCGCAGGTGATGGCGTCAGGCCTTGCATCCAGGCTCGCTCCAGGCCCTGGATTAGTTACTGCAATCTGCTGTCTTTGGGGAGAAAGAACAGGGGGCCACAGAGGCATAAGGTCAGGGGCAGCTTGTGAAGCAAAATTGCTGGAAGAGGCGGCAAAGGGTTTGAGTTTTTCTGGAGGATTACGAGTTAATCAGGTGGGTTGAGGCTGGAGTTTCACGCAGAGGACAGCTACAGCTTACCACAGTTCCCAATGGGGATTTGACTGTCAAGCAATGGAGTTGGAGGAGTAGGCAGGACCTGTGTGCATGAAGAGTTTTGCATTTCAGGCGAAGGTGCCCCTTCTGCCCCTTACCCTAAAACCTTTGTCCTGTCCGTGGCTCCTGTAATGTGCCTCACTGTTTGAATCATTTTCCAGCACCTGGTTGTAGCAGGTGTCTGATTATCTCCCACCCACAATGGATTTCTTTCTCTGCCTGGCTGATTGCCTGCTGTGGTAGCCCTATTTCTTACGAGAACCCAACTGGAAAGAACAAGGGTAGATCCAAGATATCAAATAGTGTTGTCATGGGTCTCATTTGCCATCTTTCATCTTGGCTACATACCAACGCTTTCTTTTCAAGTCCTGATAAGGGCCATTCTCTTGGGCTTTCTTGTTTCCTTGCTTGCTTTGGCCATTCATCCATCTGTGCAGTCATTCAACAAACCGTTAGCCAGCATCTACAATGATACAGACACTGGATAATTTGGGGACACAGAGATAAAGAAAATATAAACTTGCTCTCAAGTAGCTAAAGAGAAAGAGAGGAACATGAAGATTATGCATAAATGGCATGATGTGAGGGGCTGCAGGAACAGTGAGGGGACTCATTGATTTCAGCAAGGACAAGGTATTGAGGGGGCTTCTGTACCAGTTTACCTCAGCTTCCCACCTACTTTTTTATACTCTGTGATGTGGTGCTGAGTCTGGGCAAACCACATTTCTGCTTTGCCAAGTGGCTTCTGGTGAGACCCTGCACCTGGGGGTCCCCAAGGGAACCTGCAAAACTGGGGGAGGAAGAAGGGACTTGCTCCTGGCTGTTAGGTTAGTACTGGCTTCCTCTCTGCTTTCTGTTTCTATCCCAGTCATCCCAGCTGGGCCACTCTGCTCCATTCATTCCAGTGGTAGCAATTGATTCCAGTTTTTAGTTTCTCCAGGAATCACACAACTAGCCTCACTATACCCCCTCGGAGACCCAAGCCCCAGTTAGCCAGTGCCCCCTCCTCAAGTAAGATCCCCTCACACACACACACTTCTGAGCTCAGAAACCAGCACCAGCCAAACAGTGCCCTCCAAGGTCAGTCCCAGCTCGGCAGGACTGCACCTCCAAACCTTTAAATTTTAATAATTCCAACCTCTTCCCTTTGTTCCTCCAGCCCTACGGGTGGTAGCTGCTCACCTGTGATATCTCAGAGTTCTTTCTGCCTTTTTAGTTCAATACCTACTTAATAATTCTTTCTATTAAGTCCACTCTGTTAAGATAACGGGTGTGAATTCTATCTCCTGACCAGACCCTACTGATACAGCTTCCAAAAAAGCTTTGCTTACCACAGTCCTAAAGGATGAGTAGATCCCCCAACAAGGAAAAGAGTTCAAGCCAATGCTTGAAGGAGAGAGGGAAGAAAAAAAGTACAACTCAGACTTTCGTTTGGGCCCAGGGCATTTTATTTCAATTTGACCATACTGCCTTCCAACTGCAAGGGCTTCCCAGTCTTCTTATACAATGGCACGTGGAAAAACAATGCTTATACAGCACGCTGTGCTACACGAAGAAAATTGTTTTTTATCCAGACGTGATTGGCCTGAGGGCTGTGGTGCCCCTGGATCCCACCCCATCTCTCTGTCCTGAGGGATTCCCATCCCAGCATCCTATATGGGAAATCCTGGCAGACAGTTCCATCTCAAAGGGGAAGACCTACCATCAGGGGTGTGTGTGTGTGTGTGTGTGTGTGTGTGTGTGTGTGTGTGTGTGTGTGTGTGTGTGCGCCTTCAAGAATAGAACTTAGTGTCAGCCTGGAAGAGACTTTGGAGATGATGCTATCCATGGGCCACTTTTGCCAGAGAAGAAATGGAGGTCTGTAGGTTTGCAGGAGAAATGTGATCTATCCAAAGTCCTAAGCACCTCACTTTATGGTACTTTGTTATGGTGACCCTAGGACATGAATATAACTATAATTTAAGGAGCAAGACAAACAAACAAAAATGGAAAACAACAAGCATTGATGAGGATGTGGAGAAATTGGAAGCCCTGTGCACTGCTGGTGGGAATGGAGGATGGGGAAGCTGCTCTGGGAAACACTTTGGCAGTTACTCAATAGGTGACACAGAATTACCATAGGGTCAGCAATTCCATCTCTAGTTTTATACCCAAAGAAACTGAAAATAAGTGACCAATAAAAGCCTACCTGAATGTTCACAGCCTCACTGTTCACCACGGTTAAAAGTGAAAACAACCCAAATGCCCATCCAATGATGAATGATATATACAAACAAAATATGGTATCAACATACAATGAGATAATACTTACCTATAAAAGTGAATGAAGCACTGACACATGCTACAACTTGAATGAACCCTGAAAATATACCCCCCCAAAAAAACAGATGCGTAAGTTCACATATTGTATGATTTCATTTTATGAAATATTCAGAATAGGTATATCTATACAGACAGAAAATATGTTTTAAGGTGCCAGTGAGTGAGGAGAGAAAGGTAGAAAAACTACCTAATGGGTATGGAGTTTCTTTTTGGGGCAATAAAATGTTTTGAATTGAGATAGGGTTGCTAATAGTACAATGTTGTGAATGTACTAAAGGCTATTGGATTGCACATTTTAAAATGATTAATTTCATGTTAGATGAGTTTTACCTCAATATAGAAGGGAAAACAAAAATGATGGCTGAGGTTTGATAAAGTAGTATGGCCAAAGGGATAGAGTATGGTTACATATTGATTTTGGAAAGATAACAGGAAGAGATTGGCAAAAGAAGGGCTAGAGTTGAGAAATAAGAACAGAGTCTACTCCCATGATCTAGGTAAAAAATAAAGGTCTGGAATAAAGTTGTGACAGTAAGGATACAGATAAATAAATTGATTTAAAATAGATTTATAAGAGCCTTGGCTGGTTGGCTCAATTGTTTAAAGCATAATCCATGCACCAAAAGGTTGCAGGTTCAATTCCTGGTCTGGGCACATAGTTAAGCTGTGGGTTAAATCCTCAATCAGGATGTTTCTGGAAGGCAACTGATCAACGTGTGTGCCTCACATTTCTCTCTCTCTCTCTCTCTCTGTCTCTCTCTCTCTCTCTCTCTCTCTCTCTCTTTCTCTCTCTCTCTCTTCATGTCTCTGTTTCTGTCTCTTCCTCTCTCTCTCAAATCTATAAACATATCAAGTGGAGATTAAATATATATATTTATAAGAGAGAGAATTATTAGGATAGACAATTATAGGGTGACTAAGATCTGAGGTATTTGAACCTTACCTCCATCACTTATCAGCTCTAAGATCTAAGCTGCATCTCCTTATGTGAAAAACAATTGAGATAGTTGTTATATCTTCCAGCACATTTCACTGTATCCTAGAAAAGAAGTCTAGAAACTCCAGTGGAGAGATCAAGGCTATGCCTCAAATGAGCTCATTTTGATCAAGGTTCTCAAAGATGACCCAAATCACTAACACCCAGTTTTCTGGTATCCAACACCAAAACACCTCCAGAATTGTCTGCAATGTGTCACTCTCAGCATTGTACTCTTGAGGATGCCAAGTTGTCTACCATTTATCCATGAGGGTAAATCAATCTGCAACTGACTCAGAGACTACAGGCAAGAAGGAAATGAGCAGGGATGACCTGAATCAGTGAACTGGGTTAAGAGAAAGAGCCATGTCAAGTTCACAGGCAAATGTCTGAAGATTCCAGCCAACCTGCCCTAGCACAGTAGTAGAGTCCACTAGCAACTAAGTTTGCAAAACATTGCTCTTTGTCTTTTGACTATATCACCCGATTTTCAAGGTCTATTACACTTTATTAAAGAGGTGAGAATGTGGGGGCTTCAGTTGGGGGTGGACTGAATTTGTGGTGTCTGTTGTATGTCCAGCTGGAGCTGTCCAGCTAGAAGCTGGGTGTGCATGGGTTGACTTGCATGGGTGCAAGTTGTGGGATTTTATGAGATACTAGAGGCCCAACATTCGAAATTCGTGCGTGGGTATGGTCCCTAGGCCTGGCCTGCAATCAGGGCCATTTTCCCTAGCTGCGCCCTGCCACCATCCACCTCCAGTTCCTCATTTGCCATCGGGTGATCGGTGCTTGACAGCTGGGGGAAGGGACCAAGAGGTCGACTGTTCCTGCCCTCTCACCTGCCCCAGCCCCACAGCGAGTAGCCATCAGGCAATTGGAGCCTGCTGGCCGGGGGGAAAGTGACCAAGAGATGGTCAGTGCACCTCATAGTGACTGGTCCAGTGGTCATTCTGCCATTAGGGTCAATTTGCATATTACCCTTTTATTATATAGGATTCCAGAATAGAACCTACAACAATATGAAAGAAGCAGGTACAAGGAAATCAGTGAAGGAAGTCAGAAGGGGTTTTATTATATAGGATTCCAGAATAGAACCTACAACAACATGAAAGAAGAAGGAAATCAGTGAAGGCAGTCAGAAGGGAGTTAGGATGAGCAAAGAAGAGTAACTAAGGGAACATAGTGTCATGGAAACCAAGAGAGAAGAGAAAGTCAAGACTAAGCAGCCCTGCATGTCTGCATTCTCCTATACTCCATGCCTGGCATCCTAAACCTATTCATAAAGTGGTGGAAGCAAGTTAAAGATATTAGAAGGCAGCAGTGAAATCAGAATTGCATGGAACGTGTGTGACTGTGGAAGCAGGAAAATGAAATTAATCTAGAGGGAAATACAATCCCATTACTCCTGGTCTCTCCAGCTAAACCAGTGAGCACATTTCTTGTAATTCTTCAGTAGCTGAACAGAGTTTAAACTCTGAATTCTCATCAAAAGTCATTTGCCTTTTTAAAAGCAAGAACATAAAAGAAAAACATCCTCTTAGTCTCCCCCTCTGCAGTCCTTGGCTTCTAATTCTATTTTTTCAGTGAAGAAGCCTGGGAAATTGGATTTTGAGTGTTGAGGACACAGTTCAAAAGTTTCCAAACCTGGCGTGCCCACTTTGCTGGGGAAGAATAATGGGGTCGGCTTGCCCCGGGTGCTTGAGGAGTCTCACTCTATTGAATTGAATCAACTTTAGACAACTGGATTTGAACTGTGACTTGAGAACGGAATGTTGTGAATCGAGCTGCTGTGTGAACTTTTCAGCCTGGACTGCTGACACATTTCCATGGAAGCCCTTTAAGCTGAAGGGCTTAGACCTCAACTGCCTTCTTCCCAATGAGAATGCATTTGAATAATGGTGCAGGCCCACGGGTTTGCATCTCTGCACAGCAGCTCGGCCTCCTTGGCTTTAGGGCTGCTCTTGCTGACTTTCATTTTTAAATATAAAAAAAAATAGAGACAAAAATAAAAGAAAGAAGCAAACAGCTGGCATGCAAGAGCATTCTTTTGGAATTGGGTGCAATCAATCTATGCATTCACAAGTGCCAGGGCTTTAGGCCATCCACTCAGGGGGTCTGGAGGCTGATACAGAAATTGGTTCTGAGAGATTCCGTAAGCCATAGTCAGAGTCCATTGGGTTTTTTTCTGTAGTTACTATTCATTTGTTTGTTTTTAAAATAATAAAGCAAAAAAGAGTTTATCTGGATTTCCCCCCCACATATATTTTCAAGAACTACCTGCAGGAAAATTGATTTATATGCTCTTTAGGGGTGAAAACAAAACAAGCCAAAAATCTTCGAGATGATATTGGTGATGGCCCCTTTGGAGGTTATTTACTTAGAAACCAGCCAGCCAGGAGTGGGGAGAAAGGTCAACTGCACGCAGTGGAATTAGAACCTGTTCTTACTTAGGACCCTTGCCAGGGAACTTGTTCTGCCTCTCCCCGCCTCTCTTGTTCATTCTCACTCACACAAAAATGAGTTCAAGACTAAATAGCATGTTTTCAAAATAAGTTCTTTGAGTCTCCAATCTATTTTCACAGCACTTCTCCATGACAGCACTTTTTTTGGCGATAATTTGCTTGCATTTTTCTTCAAAGCTCCTTGAGGGCAGTGAGCAGACTTGTTTTGATCCCACTGTGTCCCTACTATGTGCCCTACGCTTAGTGCAGGTGTCTGATCTGTGCACATTCATTAGCGGTGGCTTTGGGCATGTAACGTTACCTCACAAACCTCCATTCTGTAAAGTGGGTAGAGTGATGCTTAGCCCGCAGATGGCTAAGAGGACAGCAGGTGCAAGTGTCCTACACATTTACATTGCACTTATTTAAAGAGACTTTACCACGTCTCCCATATTATTATTTTTTTTTATTAGAGGAATGCTGCTTATTACGTGGAAAACAGAAAACAGCAAAGAGGAAAATAAAACTTATGCTATTGCTTCCTGATTCAGAGATAACGACTGATTTTTTAAGCTACTCAGTTTGTGATACTTTGTTATAGCAACAGTAGGAAACTGATACTGGCCTCTGCAATTGACTATAGTTTTTTCTATCAGTCCCCCCCCCAAAAAAAAAAATTACAAAAATGGCTGGAAACTGATACTGGCCTCTGCAATTGACTATAGTTTTTTCTATCAGTCCCCCCACAAAAAAAAAAAAAAATTACGGGAAAAATGGCTAATAGGTGAAGAACGTGTCATTTGCATAATTTCACAGAGGATTGGTTACTGGATTGGTGTAAATGGGAAAAGGAAAAAGTCATTTGTTCTGATATTCCATTTCTGGGGCAGCATCAGCAAGAGCTGTGAACATAATTAGAGGTGACTGGCTTTCTCTCTCCTAAAAGAATGTAGGCAGTTAGACATGAGCAGAGCAAGGATGATGGGCCAGGTACAGAAGGTCACCAGGGTGGAAAGCCCTGGGTGCCTAGCAACTGGGAAAACAAGTACCTTGCTCCCAGGGTGACCTTTCCTCCCCTAGCTTACCTCGTGTCCTGTGGTTTAGACCCCCTGACCTTTCATATTGCTGGTCATGGGGTTCTGACCCTCCCCTGACCTTTCCTCCCCTGGCATGTTGATAGACCCCTTAGAGAGGAAACAAACAAAGGGGGGCTGGAGCGTAGCTCTCAAGCATTAACCCCCCAGGGCAGTGAGGTTCTGACCAGCATCAAATACATCTAGGCCTCAGTCGTGTTTCAGCTCCAGGCCCAGAAAAGCAGCAAAACCAGACAAGGGACACCATGGCTGACCTCAGGACCAGCGGCATTGACAAATGATCCCCTGCCCTGGCGCCGGCCCATCAGTGGTGACCATGACCCTGAAAGGACACACCTGAAAAGCTGATGAATATTCTATGGAGATCCTCCCCTGGGACCTGCCCTAAATTCTCCACCCTTAAAAGCACTTAGGATGGAGGACCCAGTTTTTTCTTGCTTCTCTCTTTCTCCTAAGCTCCAAGGGCCCTTCTTTTGCCTCTGTAACTTGTTTCCTGAGCCCATTTCTTCTGCCTCCGTGACTTCCTAAATAAACTTGCTCCTCGGAGTGTTGGCTCTGAATTCTCTCCTAGCCAGAACTCAAGTATGGAGGTTGCTGAACTAAGGTCCGGTCTGCCCCACTGGCCTAACACCCGATGCTAGTCTCCCTGGTGCCAACAGAGTGACTGCTCTCTGATGACAGCTGCTCCAGGGCACTGCTCCCTCTCCCAGCTGTCCCCACCCCACCCTCACCTTTTCTTTATCAGAGTTCTGGGCTCAGTAGACATATTCAAAAAGTAAAAACCCTTTTGATCTTTTTCTGTCTTAAAGCTTTTGTTGTTGTTCCTAGAACAGAGACTGAGATGGTAAGAAAGAGAAAGAAAGGGAGAAAGAGAGAGAAGAAAGAGACTTTTCAGCAATATTTTGTAGTTCAAGGTGTCAGGAACCATTTCAGGGAAGTGCCAGGATCCCGTCCTGGCTCAAGGGTGCCGTTTCTCTTTGAAAGACTGTACTCCAGGGTAAGCGGCCTCTTGCCTCTGATTTCTGGCTGGAGCCTCTGACTCAGCCGAAGCAAGGAGCAGAGGCTGCAAGCCCTTTGAAAAATAAAGGAGAGGAAGAGGGAGCTTTGGGAAGAAGAGACAGAAGGAGGCTTTGGTGTTCATCTTGTCCAACTTCAGAGACTTGACACAAACCAGGACATTGTCGTAATTATAAAGGGAAAAGCTTAGGAAGAGTTTTCTTTTGATTTTTTTCCTGTTTGTTTCTAGTCTTATAGTGGAGCTGAGGAAAGAGCAAAGAATGGCACTCCTGTCTGGGAGAAGGAAGCAGAGATGAGGGTAAGGATGCTGACAGTGCCAGTGTTTGGCTGGGTTTTTAAGAGTTCTGAGCTCTGGCATGAAATTGAACATCAACAGGGTTTAAACAAATATAACCCTGTGCGCTGACAAAATAGCTAAACTTCTTGCACAGGAAAAATATCCTTTATCTATACGAAGTCAAATCAATTAAAAAATGACCAAGCCGTGAGTTTCCAATTCCAAGAATCTTTTGGTTGCACCAAAGGCAAGAGGTGCAAATGGCCAGAGGGATTTTGATCATCCTATTCGCTGTATGGTAGGTGCTCACCATTTTCTCTATGTTTTCAGGTAAAACTAAGCTCTCAACCTCACCGTGCCTCCAAACTCTGCTACTTGGATCCCAGGGCACCAAAATTAAGACGGAATCAGTTTGCTGGCAAATGAAAAAAGTCATGCCCACCCTAACCGGTTTGGCTCAGTGGATAGAGCGTCGGCCTGCGGACTGAAGGGTCCCAGGTTCGATTCAGGTCAAGGGCATGTACCTTGGTTGCAGGCACATCCCCAGTAGGGGGTGTGCAGGAGGCAGCTGATCAATGTTTCTCTCTCATTGATGTTTCTAACTCTCTATCCCTCTCCCTTCCTCTCTGTAAAAAATCAATAAAATATATTTTTTTAAAAAGGCATGCCCATTCAGTGAGAGGGCTTTTTGCAGATGGTTTGTACACATTTGCAAAACTCTGAGTTGCCTCCACCCGGCCTGTGCCCTAACCAACACAACCCTAAGCCCATAGGGAGGAGAGCGACGGAAAGGGCATGTCTAGGAAAGGTCGAAGAAAGTCAATTCTGACTCCTTTCTCTGTGTTAAGAAACAAATTCCAATGCAGTAAATTCGAAGATCTAATGGACTTTGTTGAGGGACTCACGAATCAGGCAGCAGCATCCCTTCTAGCAAACTAGAACAGAAGGGTGTTCCAAGGGGTTGTACAAAATGGAAGGTTTTTATAGGAAGGGGGGGGGGCGCGAGGAAGCTGTTAACAGAAGAAGAGAAATGATTATTTTTCAGACTCACACATCTTTTGGGGGAAGGGAATGGCCAGGGTTTTTGTCATGCAGATTCTTTCTTCTTTCTCTGGGGTGGGGGATGGGGCCAGTGGAGAGGGCCCATATAACACTTTAGCTCATTGGTGTTGATCAGAAACTGGTTGAGTAAATTATATTTCTGTGAGAGGTTGAAACAGCAATTAGGTCAGGTATTAAATCTAGATTTGGTGTCACATGTGTGTGTTTTTTTAACTTTATTTTTATTGTTGACACTATTTCAGATGTCCCCACCGGCTTTGCCCACCTCCATCCAGCCCCGCCTTCCTTCCCTCTGGCCATCACCAGGCTATTGTCTGTGTCTATAGATTATGCCTATATGTTCTTTAGTGAATCCCTTCACCTTCTTTCATCCCGTTGCCCTTCTCTCTCCCCTCTGACAGCTGTCAGTCTGTTCCAAGAATCCAAAGTATTTTAGCAGGAGTGACACCATTTTAGCCCTGTGGTTTTCTCTTTCACATCTGAAAGGACTCAGCTATGGAAATTCTATCACTAATTCCCTTAAGCTCTGTAAGTAAATATAACAAACAAACAAACAAAAGAAACCCAATTTCTTGATTAAAGCTGCTTGATGAAGATGAACCATCTCTTCACCTTTTTTTCTTTCTGTTTTTTAAAAATATATTTTCATTGATTTTTTTTTTTGAGAAAGAGGAAGCGAGAGGGAGAGAAACATCTATGAGCTAGAAACATAAACCAGCTGCCTCGTGTACTCTCCAGGTGCATGGGACAACACTCCACGTACTGAGCCACACCAGCCCATCTTCACCTTTTTTCACCTCTACCCTTATTACAGGAGTCTGGAACTGGGTTGGAGCCTGAAAGTATTTTTTATTTTTAATAATTCAATTAGTAGGCCATAAAAAGAGAAAAAGAAAGAAAAGAAAGCCATTATGCAAATGTATGACCATTCAAAGTCAGAAATTGGGGTCAAGAGGTGGAGGTTGGGAAGAATAAAGATTTGGAGATTTTTTTTTTTCTTGTCAGAGTTCATCTCCTGTTTTATTGTAATATTAATTTCCTGAATATTATTGATATTCAAATTCAACAAACTATCTCTTCTTATCCCCCATTTCCAGCTTAATAAATATTCTTAAAGAACACCTCTGGTTTTTTTTTTGTGTGTGTGTGTTTTTTTGTTGTTTTTTTTTGCTTCCAGATCCAGACCAGGTATTGGCAACATTTTCTGTAAAGGGGCATATAAATAGTAAATATTTCAGGCCGTAGTTGATATGCAAGATGTTAGGTCAGAGAGAGCCCAGGATCGGATACATGCAGACCTGTGATGAGATAATGGACTTCCCCTGGAATTTCTCACAGAACGTGCCAGAAGACACAGATACCGGCTTCTTCTCCCTGAACCCACATACCCCCACACAGACACTGACTCCTTCCTGAATACCTTGCTGACCCCCTGAAACTGAAACTTCCTCAGCTGAATACCTCAGCTCATGTCCCTGCCCTTCACCCAACCGCAGCATAAAAAAAGCAACCCCCTCCCTGTTGGCGTGAATCCACGTGCCCTTTCTTTGGGGTCCCTGGGTCTCCTGGGGACGCAGAAATAAACCTTTCCTTTCTTTCTTTTCTGATTAACTCGACTGTCTTTATTTCTGATGCCGCCTCCTGAGCCACCTAACATAACACACATGAATGGGTGAGGCTGTGTTCCAATCAAACTTCATCTATGGATATTAACATTGCATACAATGTTCGTGTGTGATGAAATACTGTTTTTATTTATTTTCATCAGTCATCTGGCAGCGGGTGGAGTTTGCTCACCTCTGCTATATATTTCTGGTACTTTTGAATTTGGTTTGAGTATCAGCAGCACCAGTAGCTGGGAGACTTGCAAAAATAGTCTCAGCTCCCTGCCCAGATTTAAGGGATCATAATCTGCATTTCAATAAGGCTCCAGGTGATGCCCAGCAAAGGTTGAGCTGTATTGCTCCCCACCAATGTTACCCAGCTGGACTCCTACAGAGGCCTCAGGAGCCCCAATGCAGATGCCCATACCCCCCCCCCCCAAAGTTCTCATTCAGAGTATTTGGAGCAGGAACCAGGGTATGTGCTTTACAGGTCCCTTAGTTCCTCCCAATATCTCAACCGCAGGATTGCATTTTGACAAAACTCTCTGTGAAGCCAGCCCATGCAATCAGTCCCTTTAGTCCTTCTACAACCTGCAAAGACTTGGGAAAACAAAGGTTCCTGAACATCCATGTGGCTGTGGAAAATAACAATAAACAGGAGCAGTTTCCTGGATTTGAACTTCCTGACCAACACTATACGTTGCCCACCTGAGCAAAGGAGCTGGCTGGAAAACCAAACCAAACCAAACCAAACCAAACCAGTGTGGCTGTCAGAGCTATTCTGTAATCCGTCCTGATAATTCTGGACTCCCCTGTCCCCTCCCCACCCCACCTTCTTCAGTCGCTGCCTGCAGGAAATTCAGAAAGGATTACCTAGAGACTTGGTAAAAATGGGACAGCTTCCCTGGACTCCAAATAAATGTCACTAGAACCCCATGGAGGACAAAAAATATGTAGGAAAAAATAGAGAGAGGATGAGAAAGAGAGGGGGTGGCCAGAGAGATGGCTCACCCTTGTTTTAAAATAGCACGTCAGGATGAACTACATCTGGATTGCATAAGCATGGATACCAGGTGTAAGGCGTTCTGTGAACAATCGCCTCTGGCCGATGGAGTGGAATATGGCACATTATCAAGAATAAATGAGACAAAATATTCCAATTACAGAATCATCCGACTTCTCTCCGTCTCACGCCAAGTGTTTGTCTCAATGGTTCACGCTACAAATTACCCCCCTGCTAGAGAAGGGCTGCCGAGTGAGCAAACAAGCGTGGCTTCTGCTTCGAGAGAGAAATGGTTGGTTTTCTTTCCCGTGGAGGGCTGGTGTCTAGGGAAACGAGGTGGCTGGAGCAGGTGGCTTTCCCCACGAGGACATACCGCATTGGGTGGCGAGATCGCAGACTTGGCCAGTGAGGGGGAGAGTCAGAGGACAGTGACATAGACCTAAAGCTCTCTGAAGAGTAACATGGAAATTGCAGCATTATTTAATCTACTGGAGATCAAAAGCACCCATGACCTAATTAGCAAACTAGCTATATTAATTACGGTATATCAAATAAAGCCATGTTTTTAAAGATTGCTGAATAATATGGGGAAGATGGTCACAGTAAAGAAAAGATAATAGCACTATTATTCAACATAGCAGCTACCAGTGATTGAATCCTAACCACATGTCAGACACTCTGCAAAACACTGTATGTGCATCACAGCTTTTAACTCAACCTGCGAGGTAGGTGCAATTTCCTGGCAATTTCAGAGGTAAATAATTGGCCCAAGGTCAACCCAGCAACAGGGAGTAGTCCCAGGAATCAAATTCAGGCCTGTCTGATACCAGAGCTGGGGCCTTCCCTCCCTGTATTATAGTACCAATTTCACTTTCAATGAGTGTAAAACAAATAGAAAGAGATGGGAATAGCGGTTGTTTCTGGGTTAGGATTAAAGATAATTATTTGCTGTGTTCCCTTGTTTTTTTTGTTTTTTTTACAAATTCCTTACATTTTCTCCTATATACATATCCTACAATAAACAGGTAAATTTTTGATAATCCGAAAGATATTATGGACAACCAGAGAAAAAATAAAGTTTAAAATGATGTTTAATTTCTCTTATTTTATACTTTTAATTTCTAAATGCAAAGTGACAATTTGTGATTGTAGTCACATCAGTTCAATAAGTGGAAATACAACTGATACACTTTAAAATATGTATAAACAATTCCTCTGACTATAACTGTTGTCACCTTCAAATACTAAACAAATGGGCCATATTTAGGATTACGCTTCAGTCAAAGGGACAGATTTGGGGACCCACAGACTGGGACGTACCCATGACACACTAACTCAGTTCACATTTTTATTGGGATTTTTAGGCTGGGCTGTGTGGGAAATGAAGAAACTTTCTTCTCCCCTTTTCAAGGTTCTTTTGCCTGGTCTAATAATTAAATTGGCGTGAGACAGACTAACAAGAGAAAATAACCAAATTTAATTACATATATACATATGGAAACCCCACATGCATTCAAGGTTCAGAGACTGGAAGTTAAAATGAGGTATATGTGACATTTTTTGCGAAGGATGAGATAAGGTACCTTGGGACTTCGGAGGTCAGTAATTAGTAATTTGCCTTGCCCTGCAGATAGGTCAAAAAGGTTATCTCTGATCATCTTTATTATGAGGCAAGACCTCTAATTTAAATTATCCTAGGTAGTTAGTGCTCTGTGCAGAAGTTTGTTTTGAGTCTGCAGGGTCTCGGTTGCCCTTAGCTCTCCAGGGCACAGAGGCTTATCTTGGGGCGACTCAGTCTGAACCCCTATAGTTATTTAAGGGCCATATGGCAAAGTGGTGCAGTTGTGGGTTTTAAAACCAGGATCCCTTTGTTCACACACCAGTTGGGTGGCTTTGAGCACTTGCTTTGAAATGTCTGAGCCTCCTCATGTGTAAAAAGGAAAATGAATATTGTTCTAATAAGATGGTTTTGAAGGTTAAACATACATTACAGACTGATTGCAAAGAAGGTGTCATGTGAGGGATGGTGATGACCACAGTTATCTCTAGTGTCGCCCTTATCATTATAATCCTGCTGCAGAGCGAAGGGGGTGCTTCATCCGCCCTGTTCTGTGAACCCTGGCCCCATGAGCAGCAGGCACTCGTCCTCTCTTCTTCTATGGAGAGTGGGTGGCCACTTGCTCTGTGGAGGCCCTGTGAAGGCACAGGAGGCAATAGGTGAAGACAGCAACACAACACACCTCCGGTGAAGGTTTCATTTCTTCCCTGGAATTCCTGAGGGCCCTCTGGCTCCTGGAATAAAAGTACCTCCTCTCTTATCTGCCATCAACAGGCTTAGTCTTTGTGAGACTAGGCCAGGGAACATTTTCTTTCCTTTCCACATATGACCTAGCAACTCACTCCTAGAAAAGAGTACCCAAGGAAAATGAAAACACACGTTTATGTGAAAACTTATGCATAAATGTTCATATCGACATTATTCAAAATAGTGAGAGAAGAAGAAGAAAGAGAAGAAGAAGAAATAAACCCAAATGTTCATCAACTGATTAATGGATAAATAAAAAGTATTACATCCATGCAATAGAATAGTACTCAGCCTTGAAAAAGAATGATAATATTGATACATGTTACAGTATAGATGCTCCTTGAAAATATTGGGGTAAATTATATAAGCCAATTTCAAAAGGCCATACACTATGACTCTATTTTTATGAAATGTCCAGTATAAGCAAATGATAGAGACAGAAGATAGATTAGTGGTATCTAAGGGCTGGGGATAGGGAGGAATGGGAGTGACTACTCATGGGTTAAATATATTCATATTGAATAGATGGGTTGCGTAGATGGTGTTGTATAAAAGATGGTTACACATTTTTTGGGGGGCGGAGAAGTGATACAAATGTTCTAAAATTGTTTGTGATAACATTTGCATAATTCAGTGACTAAATAAAAATCCATTTAAATGTATACTTTAAATAGATCAATTATATAGTATGTCAATTATATCTCAATAAAGCTGCTATTTTTTTAAAGCCATAGATAAAGATTCCATAGAATCTTGGGGATAATTTTTAAAGAGCAGTTAAGTCTTAGTTTCTTAGTTGGAGTCCCTTTCTTCAGTAAAACAGACTCTAGCTAAGAATTCAATAAAAATTGTATTACTTTTAAAAAATATCTTTATTGATTTTAGAGAGGAAGGAAGAGAGAGAGAGAGAGAGATGGAAGAATCAATAATGAGAAAATCATTGACCAGCTGCTTCCTGCATGCCCCCCACTGGGAATCGAACCGTGACCTCCTGGTGCATAAGTTGATGCTAAACCACTGAGCCACGCTGGCCAGGCCAAGGTTGTATTGCTTTTTAAAGAGCTGGCAGGGAAGCCAGAGAAGCACTCCAGGACCGAGATGTTATCAAAGTAAAGTCTGGGGCACTCGAGTTTCTGGAATCATTCTGAGCCATAGACACCAAGTGAAGAGCACCTGACCGGGGCCCAGCTCAGAAAGGAATGAAATGCAGGGGCCAGGTCTCAGAAAGTCTTGATGGCCAGGTGAAGAGATCTGCATTTTATCATGGTAGATACAGGAACAAGGAAAGTTTGGTGCACAGGATGGTGCTTTATGAATACAAAAAATCAGCTGGTGCCACGGTGCCCGGCCTCCATGCCAGCACTCTCCATGCTCTGCAGCCTTTCTCTCTTCACCTCCTTGCAGACCATTTTCCTGATGGGCAAAAATGAGCTCCAAACCTTGCACAGGAGCTGGAGGCCCCGTCCTCTGCCCCTCACCAGCCTCTCTGGAATAAGAAAGGGTCAGCCTGCCCAGGTGTGCTGACAGTTCTCTTTTACCTGGACATCTAGGCTTTCTTCCAGAAGACAGTGCTCAGCTGGTTTATTTTTTCACTTGAGCACCATGCATTATTTAGCAGCAACGCCTCGAAAACATTCAAATGACCCTTGTAAACACGGTTAAAACATTTTCCTTTCAAAGGCCCTGCTTCTCTTTGTAGCAGTGGGATTTCAACATGCAGAAGGAGTTTGCTCTCTTTTCCTTTGGTGCCAGATAAATCTTAATTTTGTTTGGCATGTGGTAAATATTTAGTTTTCCTTCCCCAGTGCTAGAAGACATTTACACACGCTTTGGGGTTATTTGGAAAGTGTCTTGGTGATTGTCTGTGTTTTCATAGAGATCAAGAGGCCTTCATGATTCTTCTTCAATTAAGATTTTGTTTTTGTTTGTTAGTGAGTATTTAAAGATGATCAAAAGCAGAATGCTTTTCTCACCTGAATGTTTTGGGTATCAGGAATAAGGCAAAAACAAATCTAAAACGAAAGAGAGATCATCTAACTGTTAATTTTCTTTAAATGTTCTTGTTCCCACCTTTTATTTACTGCTTATTCTAAAAATAGCAACATCCATTCGTTAAACAAATACAGGAAGCAGTTGTGGTGAGCAGAGTGAGAACCTAAGCTACCCACCCTTTTTTTCTGAGACTGCTTTGGATGTGGGATAAGGGATGGACTGGAAAAAGAGACATTTTCCTTCTGTTAGTTTCAAGCACCTTCCAGAAAAAGCTTCAGCTGAACACCAAAACTCAAGCTGATTACCACAAAGAAAATTTCCAGAGGAGGGCAGGAGCCAGAAGAATGGTTGGATTATTTTTAATGCAAAAGTATGAATACTATTTCAAGAAACCTTCATCCATGTAGGCATGATAACTATCAAGTCAGTGAGAGATCATAGAGAAAGATACAAATGTTGAGTCAAGCAGATGTGAGTATAACCTGTGGTTCTCCGACTAACTTCCTGTGTGACTTTGAACATCCCAGCTAATCTCTCTGGGCCTCAGATGTCTCCTCCAAACAGTAAAGAGGTGGTGGAAACTAAAATTCCTCTCCTTCCTTCCTTCTGTCCTTCCTTCCTTCATTTATTTTCTCAACAAAAGTCAATTATTATTCTAGGTACCAGCAATGACCATGAAAAGAAATTGCAGCCCGGCAAGTGTGGCTCCGTGGTTGAGCGTCAACCTATACACCAGGAGGTCACTCTTTGATTCCCTGTCAGGGTACATGCCTGGGTTGCGGGCTCTATCCCTATTAGGGAACATGCAGAAGGCAGCAGATCAATGATTCTCTCTCATCATCGAAGCTTCTCTCTCTCCCCCTCTCCCTTTCTCTCTGAAATCAATAACAATATTTTTTTAAAGAAAAGCAATTGCAGAGGTTACATGGAGAGGAGTAAGCCAGTGAACAAATTAACAAGAGAATAAAGGAGATCATTTCAGATACTGATGAGTGCTATGAAAAACATAAAATATGTTAACGACATACTGAGTGATAAAGAGATAGTTACTCTTGATCAGATGGCTTCATGTGTCCTCTAGAAAGATGTGATATTTCAGCCAAGGTTTGGGGGATGAGAAGGGCCAGCCATGCAAAAGTCTGAGGGCAGAGCAGGTACATGGTAAGAGCAATAGTCCTTGAGGTGAACACTAGTTGTAACTCTGCTCAGCTGTGACCATCTCTGATCAGGCACAGAACTGGGCTTGGAATCCAGCCTTCCAGCTCTTTGTTCTCTCAGTTCTCCCAGGCAGCCTCTTATTTTAAGGTCGTTCTAGCACATGGAATTGGCTACTCTGCAGGGATGGCTGCCCTTTGGGTACTCCCCAGTCCTGGCGGTGCTTTTGGTTTGTTCAGTGTTGGAGCCTCCGGAGCAATCAGTGAAGGTAGATGTGTTATATGGCTTCCTCATGGGGATGGTAGGAAATTCTTCTCAATGAGCAGAAGTTTCTACCTGCCAGCTGCTTGGGACAGTGCAGCCTTTACCTTCCCCGTGTGTTGCTGGTCATTTGTACTATGGACAGTGGGAAAAACAAACACTTGTTACTACAAAATACTACTTCCGAGGGGTGTGAATGAAGGAGCAGGAATCTGTAATTCTTTAGTCTGAGCCGCTGGGTGGTCCTCTGCCTTGGGGGCACCCATAGCCTAGAAGCTAGGGACATGGCCACTTAACGTGAAATTCCTGAATTCAAATCCTGGCCCTTCATTGCCACCTGGGTGGCCCTGAGCCAAATAATCAACCTCTCTGAGCCTCAGTTTCCTCCTACTCAAAATAGGGGTAATAGTAGTTATCCTATAAGGGGTCTTAAATTCAATGAGACAATGAGAGTAAGGTGCTTAGCACATGCTTGGCATATATATAGTAATAACTCAGTGAGTATTAGCTATTGTTACCACTCTATTCATCCTAAGAAGCAATCTGAGTCCAAATTTTAATCTCTCTTTCCTTTTCTCTCTCCTTCTTTTGAAACTACCAACTGTCCATTGTTAAATATCTTTTGACACCTCTTATTCCCAGGCCCTGTGTTTGATTTGGGGGATGCAGAGGCAATGGCGAGAGTCCAGGAGCATGAAACAATGAAGTAAGATGGCTTAAGTGTATAACTGCTTGGCTCCTGTCTGTCCTAGAATCACTTATTTAAAGGATTCTCTGAGCCGTAATTCCTTTTGGGAGAGTGAAATCTGTGCCCAAGTGTTCCTACCATGACTAAGCTATGATTTTATTAATTTGCAGTCATATCCTCAGCACGGAGTACAATGCCTGACTCACAATAGTCAATAAACAAAGGATCTTTCAACACTGCCATCACCAACAACAAAAGCAACAAAATCATGGTGCCTCATAGTTTGGAGATGCGATCAGCAGAGGATGTGAGAGGGAAAAAAGCTATTTCTTTACACATGAATGTGACACCCATCCACTGCATGCAGTATTTCCATAATTTGAAAAAAATGACATAGTTTCCTTTTTTCACTCTCTAGAGCTCTTTGCTTCTCCTTGTTCATCCCTTCATTTATTCAAGACATACTTATTGGGGGTTTAGCATGGGCCAAACTCTGTGTTACAACAACAGAGATATGGTTCCAGTTCTTTTGGAATCTTCAGTCCTTTGGAATACACAGATATTCATCAAAGAATGATACATCGATAAATGTAAGATATGATGAGTTTTCTTTTAATGCAAAAGGTTATGATTTGTATTTCTCTATTGACTGACTATGCTAAGAATCTTCTAATGTGTTTGTTGGCCATTTGTCTATAGTTTTTGGAGAAATGTCTATCTGTGTCCTTTGTCCATCTTTTAATTGGGCCTTTCTCTTTTTGTTGTTAAGTTGTAAGAGTTCTTTATATATTGAGGATATTAAATCTTTGTCAGCTATACGATTGCAAATATTGTCTCCAAGTCTGTGGATTTGGATTGTGTTTTTTACTTTCTTGATAGTGTTTTTGGAAAGGAATGAAATATCAATCCATGCTATAACATGGAGGAACCTTGAAAACAGTATGCTAAAAAAACGTAGCCAGACATAGAATCATATTCTATGATTCTACTTATATTTAATTACCTAAATAGGCAAATTCATAAAGAGGGAAAGCAGATTAGTGGTTGCCAGGGACCAGAGGAGGGGGAAATGAGGAGCAACTGCTTAATGGGCAAGAGGTTCCCTTTAGGGGTCATAGAATTCTGGAACTAGATAGTGTTGATGGTTGCACAACATTTTTAATGTACTAAATGCCACTGAATTTTTCACTTTAAAATGGTTAGAATGGTCAATTTTGTTTTCTGTATACTTTACCTCAATAAAATGCCGAGAGCACACAAAGAGACCCAACTCGCCTGTGTATGGAAGAGCTTCCGTGAGTAATAGTGCTTGAGCTGCTACCAGCTGATTGCAATCTTGCTGGCGGGTCTCAGAGAAAGAACAAGGTCACTTTGTGGAGACGGATGATGGTGGAGAAGGAACAGCATGTGCAAAGACCCCAATTCCTGCCCTACTTTGCACTACAACTGCAAGTGCACCTCTTTGATCCTACTTAATGGCTAATCTCCCTGATGTCACTGCATCTCAGTGGTATAAGATGGAGTGTGAAGACCTGTGAGAACATTGCCCTATTACCACTCCTCCAAATATTATAATACTAGGGGCCCGGGGCATAGGCCTGGTGCACGACATTAGTGCACTGGGGGGTGTGGGGGTCCCTCAGCCTGACCTGCACCCTCTCCAATCTGGGAGCCCTCAGATCCGAGAGTTTCTGTGTTTTTGCAATCATATGAACGAATTGTTGAGACCCCCAACCCAGTTTGGTTTGTTGCTCACAGAATAATAGAGGCATTTTTTTTCTTTGCTTCATTGGTGGAGATTTCCTGGAAGTTTTAGGATATCTTCCTTTTAATTTTTCCTAGACACTCTGATTTTACTTATATCTCTTACCTTTGTTTTCCCTCCATCCCCCATCAAAACAGTAACTTGCTCCAAGCTCACTTTGCTCTAGTGCAGCAGTTCTCAACCTGTGGGTCGTGACCCCTTTGGGGGTCAAACGACTCTTTCACAGTGGTCACCTAAGACCATCAGAAAACAGATATATAATTACATATTGTTTTTGTGATTAATCGCTATGCTTTAATTATGTTCAATTTGTAACAATGAAAATACATCCTGCATATCAGATATTTACATTATGATTCATAACAGTAGCAAAATTACAGTTATGAAGTAGCAAGGAAAATAATTTTATGGTTGGGGGTCACCACAACATGAGGAACTGTATTAAAGGGTCGTGGCATTAGGAAGGTGAGAACCACTGCTCTAGTGTCTAAGAAATCCGTCTGCCACCAGAACTATGATTCCCAGCATTCCTGATGCTCCCCTCACTCTGGGCTTCCACTTCTGGTCCTGGGGCTGCCATCATAACTACTATTCCCAGAATTCCTGGTACTCCCTGTGCTGGGAGCAATGGAGGGAGCCACAGCCCCCCAAGCCTCCAGCTCTCCTGCTCTGCTCTCTGCCCAGCCCCCAAGGGAGCGAGCAAGGGATCCATGTACCCCCAAGCTGCCGGCTCTCCTGCTTCTGCTCCCCGCCCGGCGCCTGTGTATGCAAATTAACCCGCCATCATCTTTGTTGGGTTAATTTGCATATTCACTCCTGATTGGTTGGTGAGTGTAGTGAAGGGACAGTCAATTTACATGTTTCTCTTTTATTATATAGGATGAGCAACAGTAACAAAAATGGGGACACAGAAATGAACACTTATTGTCATAATATAAACTATTCATATTCTAAATTCACTACCCCGCAAAGAAATATTTTTTGTTTATTGACTTTGGTGTATTATCCCCACTTTAGGTAATCAATTAATTTTCTTTTTGGCCAATTGTCATTATGAAATATTTCAAATAGAGCAATCACCCACATACTGACATCTAGCTTCAACAAGTGCGTGTAATGCCAGCTGAAAAATTAAAAAGGAAGAACCGGGACTTACCTATGCCAGGTGAAGAGAGGTGAAGAGAGGACATGACAGTCCGGATCCAACCTCTTCAGCATTGCACAGTTCTGTGGACTTAAGCTGACCTGGGACTGGCCCTCAGAAAGTAGAATCCTCATCTTTGAAATGAACATAATATCATTTTATCCATTTATCTAACATATTAGTTGGTATGTATGTGTGTGTTGGAGGAAGTAAAGCGATGGACAAGGTGATTCCCCCCAAAATTCCCTGTTTGGAAATCACATAATTCTCTGCAAACAAAAATGTTGCTGATGTTTACAAGGTATTGAATGCCCTCTTTCATGCTGCTCTTCTGCTGTCAGAAAGTAAATGTACTACTCCACTTTGTTCAGCATCTCTGCAGATAAATATTTGTTAAATGCTTTAGTAGTGATGGTGGTCATTTGCTATGTAGAGACTGTACTGGACCCTTCCCAGTACAGGCCCCATGTGAGTAGTGGAGCCCAGTGATATTATAATTCCACTCCCAAATTTCTTGAAAAACTAAAATGGGTAGTGGCATGTGTTCCCAACTCCTGAGCCAGATCTGGACCAATTCTATAACAACGTTTCCATTTTACTAATGGTTTGTGTCCTGGTGGATGCCCTCCATTGCCCAAAAATATGCAATCACTTAATTGCCATAGCAATCCTATTATATTACCATTACACAAAGTCTAGTGGGGAAAGCTCAGAACATGTTATTAGCACTGAAAGGGACAATTTACTGGATTTTGCTAAATGCCATCGCTTCCCAAAAAATGAATCAAAATTACTTGCTTATGCACATCTTGCTTTAATATTCTGGTCAGAGAATGAGGGGGAAGCTGCTACTCGTGGTCTGAGTTGGTTTCAGGAAAACTGGCTTTGTGGCAGCTCCAGGGATGCTGATCTTGTCCATTTCCACCATGTTGGGTTATGTCAAACACGCTACATTTGTGGAAGGCCCCCTGATCCTCAAACAAACTTGGGTAGACCTTTCATGAGAAAATGTTAGTTCAAAAGAATGTTGAATTTAGCCATAAAAAAGGAAATCTTGCCCTTTGTGACAGCATGGATGGACCTGGAGAGCATTATGCCAAGTGATATAAGCCAGTCAGAGAAATAAAAGTACCATATGATTTCACTCACATGTGGAATCTAATGAAGAAAAGAAACTAACAAATGAAATAGAAAGAGACTCATTGATAGAGAGCAGACTGACCGCTGTCAGAGGGGAGGAGGTTGCAGGGCTGGGTGAAAAAGATGAAAGGATTAAGCAAAAATATGCATATATATTATTACATATATGTTCTATATATAATATGTTTATATTATACTAGAGGCCTGGTGCATGAATTTGTGCACGGGTGGGGTCCATCCAGCCTACCACAATCTGGACCCACCAGGCCAGTTGGCCGGCCACAGTGCGTGTCATAGTGACTGGTAGTTATGATTGTTCTGGTCAATTGGCTTTTATATATATAGATGTGTGTGTGTGTGTGTGTGTGTGTGTGTGTTTCATGTATAAAATGATGTCCTGACTAGCGAGTCTTTCAGACTACTTGGCAGTGTCTTCACTTGTCTCCCCATCTGGTGCCTGTTTTCTCACCACTGTAAATTGAAGGAGTCATAACAATGAACTGCTTTTGAAGAGCTGCACCAAGTTTAAAAAAAAAAAAAGAGATATGATCTTGCCGCCCACTCCCTCCTTCTCCTTTCCCCATATTTGCCATGTGATTTAGATTTGAGTGGACAGGTCTGTCTTAAAGTGCCACAAAGCAAAATTAAAAGCCATTCAGGTTGACTGTTATGAACCCTTTGCATGCAGAAAACTGCAAAGACTTGAAAAGGAATGTGAATAGCATCAGGACCCAGGATGCGGGAGCTTAGCAGAGCGACAATGTCTCCAAGAGAGTAAGGAGAATTTGTACAAGCCTTTGGTTCTCTCTGATTTTTTTGAAAGCATGAAGAGGCTTCATATTTAATGTATAGCATTCTATAAGCTGCTCTGCGTGTGCGTGAATGTCCCAGCATAATCCTGACTCTGGTAGTTCAGATTTTGCATTGCGGAGGCAACAACTATTCCAGGATCTAAATACTCAGACTGGAGAGCTAAATCCAGGAGACTGAAAGTGTAGCAACAATTTTGCAGTGCTGGTGGCATTTCCCCTGCCTATAAAACCAATTTTAGCTGCACAAAGCCCTCCGCACATTGCATTGGGGAAATGCAGTGGCTGCACATTAAGCTATTATGAATAACTGCTGCTGGAACGGAATGAAACGGAAACAAATCTGCATTTTATTTGCACTCTGTCTGCAATCCCATGCCATCCAGACTGCAGTCATGCTCTGTGCATCTCTGCAGAAAGGGGTGCGGGGTTCTGCCAAGCATTACCACAGGTGGATTTTTAGCTGTGCAATCATTTGAAACTGCACTGTTCTTCCCTGACACTGGCCACTGAACATTATAATATAGATGGTTTGCTTCTATGGAAGAAAATATAATCCGAGTCAAGTCTGATTGGACTCAGGCACGTATCTAACTCTCCCCTTGTAATTCAGAGGCAATGAACCTAGGGTAAGAGCTGTCAGGCTGGCCTCGGGGACTGTGCATATTCCTTAGCTTAAGGAGCCATGAGAGTTACATTGGCTGATTTCGGCATTCAGCTCAGAGCTGCCCGGCAATGCACCTAAGTTGGAGATAGACGCTTTGATATTATCAGTGTCCACAGTAGGAAGCGGTAACATTCTAGGGAAGAGGATTAGAACAATCCGCACTACCTGTCCAGTGCCAGGGGAATGACTGAGAAAATGATCACACAGGCTGGACTGTATTTGTCCAGCCTTTAGAATGGTAGCCATAAGACCATGCAAGAAGGATAAAAAATGGTAAATGTGGTGATCTGTGTGTGATATTAAGGTAATATTCATTTGTACTTTTTCTTACCTTCTATCTACCCAATCGTCTATAATGTAGGATGCCAGGGACAGTGCCATTTTTATTTTCATCCTAGGCACACACAAGAAATGGCAGTTTTCAGTCCCTTTGCATCTCAGTGAAACCATACGACTTGTTTTGGCCAAAGGAATAGGAGCAGAAGGTGGAAGTGATTTTGTAGCCTGGGTCATAAAACGTTTGGTGTGATCTGCTGTGCCCTCTCAATCCCATGCATGTGGCTGGAAGCAGAACCCCAGTGTGGGGAAGCCACGGCATAACGGAGCCTGGGTCCCCGCATGCCCACCCAGCGGACAGCTGCTCAGGAGGCCCCTGCTCACTTCTGATTTACAGAGAACAGAAATGTTGTATTAAGCTACCGAGGTGTGGGGTGGGGGAGTTCAAGTCATTAGTGTTAACCTACTTTGAATAAAAGATTCAAATGTTATGCTATTTCAATGCGGTGCACAAATGTCGTGCATTTAGATGGGGCGTGGTGACCTTTTTGGAAATCATGTGGGGAGAGTTGGATTGTGAAGTGGAAGCAAAGTCCCCTGTTTCAATCCTGGATAATGTCTGGTGAGAATAAAACCATCTTTCTGCAATGGAATGCATGGCACCATTCATTGTAGGCACCCAGCACACAGTACTATGGGATTGCCAAGACAGCCCCACAGAAAGACATTATCACTGCATTCTAATGGTGGGGAAATGGAGGAAGGTCAAAGTCACACAAACTAAGTAGGAATTCCAGAATTTGAACTCAGGTGTGTCAGATGCCAAAGTGGATACTCTTCAGGACTGTCCTACTGAGAAATGTGATGCCAAGGGTTCTGGCCAATGTCAGTGAAAAAGGAAATGTCATCACTGAATTGTCACCTATTGAGCTTTCTGTGCCCAAAGCACAGTGCAAGGTATTATAAGGCAGCCAGAAAATCCTTGTGTGGTTATTATTTAGTAACTAGAGGCCTGGTGCACAACATTTGTGCACTGGGGTGGGGGGTCCCTCAGCCTGGCTTGTGTCCTCTCGCAGTCCAGGACCCCTCGGGGGATGTCCACCTGCTGGCTTAGGCCTGCTCCTTGCAGAGTGCAGGATTAAGCCAGCAGTCGGACATCCCCAGAGGGGTCCTTAGCACTGCCGTGGAGGCAGGAGAGGCTCCTGCCACCGCCGCTGTGCTCGCCAGCTTCTGCGTTGAGTGTCTGTCCCCTGGTGGTCAGTGTGTGTCATAGTGAATGTTCATTCTGCTGTTTGGTCAATTTGCATATTAGGGTTTTATTATATAGGATGGCAAGTTGGAGGCACAGATTAGTATCTCCCTTCCCCAGGTTTTATACATCTGCCCAGCCACGTTTTCATTCTCAGCTAAATGGGAAGAAATTCATTTTATGAATCAAAGCCCAGCACTTTCACTGTAATTGGATCAAATCATTGGGCTGTAGGGAAATGTTATACCACAGCAATCAAGACAGAGCTTCAATTTATACCCAGTCCAACCACTTTATTAGCTGTGTGCACTTGGACCATAGGACTCATTGTCACTGTGGCTCAGTTTCCTCATCTGTAGAATGGAATGATGATAATAACAGTATTGACGTCATAGAATTATTGCAGAGCGTACAGAACAGTGGCTGGCACATAGTGTGTGTGTGTGTGTGTGTGTGTGTGTGTGTGTGTGTGTGTGTTCCTGCATTGAATACTGAGCCAAGATTGGCTCTTCATGCTTTTCCACCATTTCCTGAACATGTAGTTTGGTGGGCTGACTTGTCAATGTTGTTCTTGATGACTGGCTCTCGTTCTCTCCTCTTTTACTTCAGTATGTCTGAGCATGTTGGCCCCCAGACTCCAAATCACAGGGGGAAATGTAGGGGTCACCATTCGACCTCAGCCTTTCCTGGGGCCCCAAAACCGGGACTTGTATGGCACAGGTTCAAATACCGCCCTAGTGATTCTTTCAGATCCTGTTGTGGAAGGTCCCCAATGATACCCACCCAATGATACCTATCTCCTAGTATTCATGTCCTCACATACTCCACTCTCCCCAGCCCCTAAATCCCTGAGTGTGGGCTGGGCCTAAGGACTGGCTTCTGTTGTGTTTCTTTCTGTTGACAAAATGATGGAATTCCACTTCCAAGATTACAATTCTCTCTCTCTCTCTCTCTCTCTCTCTCTCTCTCTCTCTCTCACACACACACACACACACACTGATAAAATGACTATCATGTTGTGAGCTGCCTTATGAAGAGCCCACATGGCAAGAAACTGACATGCCTTCAACCACCAGCCGCAGGCACTGAGTCCTGCCGCTCATGGCATGTGAGTGAGATCAGAAGTGGGTCCTTCTCCAGTTGAACCTTGAGATGAGACCCCAGTGCCTGGCACTGCCCTGACCACAGTCTGCAGGAACTGGCTCAGAAGACTCAGCTAAGCCAAGTCCTAAATCCTGACCCACACAAACTGTCAGATAATGAGTGTGTGTTGTTTTGAGCATCTAAGTTTTTTAATAACTTGCTAGGCAACAGTAGATGACTAATATACTCTATAACATGCTATTCTCCAATATCCAATCATTATCGAATTCTCTTGAAGATTTGGAGAGGATACGGGTTAATCAGCAGGGCGTGAAGGAGAAATTTCGGAGTCCCTGGCAGCATACTCTACCAATAGCACCCAAATTTGGTCACTAGTCATTGTAACTGCTCTTGCTATAGTTAACTTCCCTATAAACACAGAAGTCCTCCTTGTCCTCAGCATTCAGGGAGCACAGCACCAGGTGGACATGAAAATCAGTTAAATCCAACCTAAATCAAATGCAATGCACACTATTATATTTACCTCATAGTTTTGTCATATTTTTAATGTACCTTTTTTCTTTTATGAAGATGGTTACTTTTTCTGAGTTCTTACTATGTGTCAGCTTATTTTTATAGTATCTGGTTTAATTTCCACAAAACCTTGTGGAGTATTATTATTTTTCTCATTTTAGAGATGAGGATATTGGAGCTGAGGAATAAGTCACTTGCTACTCAGCCAGGAACTGGTGGTGCTTGGATTGGACCATAAGAAAGTTGGATTTCAAAGTCTATTCCTTTTACTTGAAGCCACCCTGACGGCAGAAAGCACATCTTCATTTATTTTTGCCTTTCCAACACCACATGGTCCATTCCCTAACACACAGTGGGTGCAAACATTAATAAAATATTTAACAAAGGTTACCAAAAAAATTCACAATTCTAATGGTACATTGCCATATCCAGGTTCTTTTACTTGTGTGAGCAGAGGGACATTTTCATCTCCTACTCAACATACTGAGGCTGAGTTCACACCTTCTGGTTCTGTCCCCGCATTTTATCCATTTCAAAGAGCATAACTCAGTCATACTGGCCACCTCTCCCCTAAACTGTTTCAGTAAAATAAAGAGATTTAGATTCTCAAGAGAGGTCTTCACAGGAAAAAGAAAATGCAAAGACAATTTCTGGCCGCCTTCCTGTTAGCTACATATTCAATTCCAACTTCTGTAATTCATATATTTATTCATTCATATATTTATCCATTCATCCATCCATCCATCCATCCACTCATTCATCCCCACAGGGTGTTATCTGCCTGAACTCATCACAATATTTAGATCTGACAAAGAAACTGACACAGTCTTTGATTATGACAAGCTCAGTCAGACTGAATACATTTTGTTATTTTATAATATTCCCCCTAATATAAAATAATATTTGCTAATTACAACAAATGATTATAAAATACAGAATAAAAACATAGAAGAATCCCCTTTAATCCCCCACTTAAATATTAATAATAACTAATTAACATTTGGTTCTATTTCTTCTCAGACTTGTCTATACATATTTTATAAAGATGGTATACTCTACATAGTAATTATGACTTTTCTTTTACTTAATATGTATTGTTTATATTTTTCATTTTATTAAGTATTCTCCTACAATGCCTTTGTCTGCAAAATGTTCCACTTAATTGGTCTGCTGTACTTTATTTAATCGTGTCTTGAAGTTATTATTCTTAATGTTATTATTATTGTTCAAAAAATGTGTAATAATAAGAAAGTGATGTTGGCAAAAATGTGGGGAACTAAACTCTGCCCCCCAAGTTTCACCTGGTTTATTTCTTTTGCATTAGTTTCTAAAATTACTTTTGGGCAGCTTGACACATCTTTCATTTAAGTCCTAATTATAGTACATAATCCAACTCACACCTGTAGAGATAATGCTTTTATTAGCATTAAAACTAAAGACATCAAAGAATCATATCGGGATAAAATGTCTATTTCTAATTTAATAGAATTGCAATTAAAGCAAATTTGATCTGAATGAAATCCCATCATAACTGTGGTGTGTGTTTTTTTGCATAGTGAGTGAAATTATTCTCCCCTAAATTGAAGATAAATAACATGCTTTTAATGTTAAATGTAGCAATTCAAGCATTAGGTTGCAATTCAAGTTCAACATCACTGAGCATTTTATAAACTTCACATTTTAACATCTCTGGGAAGCGCTCTGAGGTAAATGCATTAGCGTTAAATGCATTAATGTTATTTTTCTTTATAAATGAGCTTATAACAGTGTTGTTACCTTCATTTGAATATTTTAATGAAGGGGTAATATAGGGAGAGTGCTCCATTTGCACAAGGTAATTGTTTCTTCCCTGAGTGGCTAAACTTGGGCAGAAAGTGGAATTTATCTCATTGAAATTCTATTAGGGCTGCATGGCTGTTGGTACTTGTCTGCAATCTCTCATTACCTGGAAACGGGTGCTTTTTGTTAAAGCCCTTCTGTCCCATGGCATCCAGGCTTCCGCCTCCCCAGGGTGTAATCTCATCCTCTGGCAAGCCAGGGACAGCAGCAAACCTTCGGTACCTTGTTCCAAGTGTGGACAGGCACAGCACTTAAAATTTAGCCAGCTGGGGAATTCTGATTTACATAGATTCAGACCAAGTTGGTAATAATTAATCCAAACTTGCAGTAGAACCTAAAATGAGGAAAAGGTACACAATAGCTTTTTTCCCCCCACACAATAACTTTTAAATGTGGCAAATTACTTGCAAAAATGGCTTCAATTTTCTCTCCTTTACTGAATCCATTCCATTTACAATGTAACATCAGGTTCTCCTATCAAGAGATGGTCTGTTTTCCACTCCTTGAATCTGAGCTGGCCTTGCCATTGGCCTCACCCGATTGAGTGTGACAGAAGGGATATCGTGCATGAATCCACTCTTGCTCTTGGACTCATGCCTTCCCAAGAGAAGAAGCCTAACCAGCCTAGTAGAGGACCAGACCCTGTTGGGGAAAACCAAGGTGCTCCACCCAATTGTCAGCCACCCATGCTAGCAGAGACACTCAGGCAAAATTCAACGGATAAGAGACTCATGAGGGAGCCCAGTCAAGTTTAGAAAAGCCACCCAACTGAGCCCTGCCTAACTCAACCACCTGTGGTTATGAGCAAAATAAACGGCTGTTATTTTCACCCAATAAGTGTGAGGTGGTTTGTTACTTAGCAACAGGTAACTTTCATAATACCTTTGCCCTTGCTAGAGTCTATCTGAAGGATCATGGATTAGCTAGTGACCTCTCTCAGTTTTGTTTTTCTCCATTGTAAAATGAAAACAATCAGTTTACTCAATCTGTCTTGAATGAAAGATCATAGATATAAAATATTTAGTACAGTGCATGCCACAGAAGGGTGCTCAGAATGTTAGCTGCTATTGTTGCTGGTGCTTCCACAATCCATTTTCATGACATATATACAAACATTTCCATTTGTGGCTGAGAGCATGGGTTCTGAAGCTAGCTGCCACCACTGGATTCTTGACTCAGTTATTCCCAGTTGTGTGACCTTGAGCAGCTTACTTAAAACTTCTATGCCTTGGTGACTTCATCCGTAAATTGGAAACAATGACAGTACCTACCTCGGAGGATTGTTTGGATGATTGAATCAGTTAAAATAGATGAAGTGCTTAGATCCTAATGGTATATTTTAGATGCTAAATAAATGGAATTTATTATTATTATTAATAAAGAAATATGTAGGTCTCTACACATCTAAATGGAAAAAGCTCTATCCACATTAATTCTCTCATGGGTCTTCAGGACCCAGTATATGAGTATTTTGCTAAAATTTGTATTATGGAAATTTGCAAATATATACACAAGGAAAAGAATAGAATGAACCTGATTTAACTATTACTGAAACTCAGTAATTGTCAGTATACTGTCGATCTTGTTCTTCTCTCCCCTCATCTACTCCTTAGTCTCTACGTTGCTTTATTGTAAATGCCAGATATCATATCACTTCATCAGTACATATTTTGGTATGCATAATCTTAAAAATCAATAACTATATCCCATTTTCACACTTAAAATTTAACAAAAGTTCCTAATATAATCAAACATACTTTTTGAGCCAGGGTTTCTCCTTCATCTCTTCTATCTTAGTTTTATAATAAACTAGAGACCCAGTGCATGGATGCGTGCACCAGTGGGGTCCCTCAGCCTGGCCTGCACCCTCTTGCAATCCGGGACCCCTCAGGGGATGTTGGACTGCTGGTTTTGGCCTGATCGCACTGGGATGAGTGAAGAGGCAGGTGGCCAGGGAGGAGCCCCAGCTCAAGGCCAGGCGCAGCGCTGCTCCCACTCATCCTGGCCCCACTGTGCCTGCTGCTGCTGCTGCTTGGTAAGCTCGCTGAGTGGTGCTCCACTGTGGGAGCACTCTGACCACCAGGGTGCAGCTTCTGCATTGAGCGTCTGCCCCCTGGTGGTCAGTGTGCATCATAGTGACTGGTCAAACAGTCAACTGGTTGAATGGTTGACCTGTCGCTTAGGGTTTTATATATATAGATTAGATTATTTGTCATGTAGAATTTTCCACAGTCTGGATTTTACTGATTACATTCTTATAGTATATGTATTTTAACCTGTTCCTCTGTCTCCTGTGTGTCCTATAAATTTATATTTGGAGTTTTGATCAGTGACTTTTGGGTCAAGGCATTTATAGATGGGCTTGGTACTTATGTTAGAAGGCATATAATGTCTGGTTCTCTCCAGTTTTTTGTGATGATCAGCCATTTATGATTATTGAGGATATCCACTAATTTATTAGATTTTCAAAGTAGTGATAGTTTAATTCTGCCTTCTCTGTTCACTAGAATGTAACTAAATGAAAATTCCCTTCACAACTAATTATTTATGCTGAGACAAGACACAGCATGTTATTAACACTTACCTCCACCTTGTCTTTGTTTTTAGTTAGCAATGTATTCTAGAGATAATTACATGGCAACAATTGAGATATTTCTCATTCTTTTTTATAGCTGCATAGAACTCCATTTGTGTGGCTATATATGAAAAATTCAATCAGGTTCTCATAAATGAACATTTGGTTGTTTGTGTCCAATCTTGTGATATTGAAAATAATGATGTGATAGTTTGAGGCATGTAGGTATTTGGGGTTTCTGTTTGTTTGTTTGTTTGTCATGGTCAATTTTTTATAGTCTGTAGAGTTCAGAGCCTGGTTGAAGACAGAGAGAATGCTGTTGGGGTAAATTCACTTACGTGTGTCTTTGTGGTAGTCTGACATTCAGGGATTGTGTAGTTCCAGCTTCAACTCTTTTCCAAGATCTCAAAATTCCCCTGACAAAGCTATGGATTCACTTGTCCTTTTGCTGAGTTTTAAAGAATCTGGATCATGGGAGGGAAAACTGACTCACGGAGCAAGTGAGCAAATGCCCCATTCACTGGGCTCTCTCTCTAACTCTGGCTTTGCTTATCTTTACTCAACACAGACTACAGGACTACTTTCATTGAGAAGAGTCCATTAAAGAAGGTCAATTGCTAGTGCTGCTTTTAAAAGTGTAGAGAAGACAAGAAAGTCAGAGCAAATGAGGGGTAACAGAGGAGGGAGCTTCATTATAAAGGGTGTCCCAAAATTCACGCAAGAAGTAATTTTTATAGAAAACACATGTTTATAATTAAAAATTGTAAATTTTTGTTTATTCATAAAGTATACAGTATAGTTTATAATTAAAAATTGTAAATTTTTTATTGATTCATAAAGTATACAGTATAAAGTTATGTATGGAATAGCACACCGGGTAAATGGCCTCCACGGCTTTGCTGGCACATACGCAAAGCCGTGGTCTTCATTGGTCTTCATTGTCCCGGCTCCTGGGCCATAATTGGTACTTGGTAATGTTTATCAAATTGAAGGGATTGAAATCAAAGGGCAACAGATATTAGAATCTGATTCAATAAACCAAGTAAAATTAGGCTTTTATTTATTTTTTTGTTGTTGTTAATGCTCACGTAAAAATCAAATCTTGCGTGAATTTTGGGACACCCTTTATCTCACAGGGATAGACCCAAATACAGGAATTTGTGGAGGCTTTTTTCTCTCTTTCTTTTTGGAAGGCATTGTAACATATCACTCACAAATGTCATGGACCCCCTCTGTGGGATTTTCCAATGGTCAGAAAGCCTGGGATCTTAGGTTTGGAGGAAATTTAGAGATTCAGCAGTTCAGTTCAACCCCTCACCTAGTATATTTATTCTCAAACACACGGTTGCTGTGTAAATACCTAGAGAGAAGATGCTTTCCTTAGAAACCATTAAAATAAAGGTCCTGTTCTTCACTCAAGGTTGAGTCCTGTGCCCAAGCCTGTAACTATGTAGTGTTTCTATCTAAGTCAGTGGTAATCTCGTCTTCAAGGTGCATCCTAGTCCTTTCCAAGGGCGCAGCTACTTAATAGCCAACATCTCTTCATGGAAAAGGAACTCTAACTGTAGCCTCCGGGCCACCATGTGCAGAGGCTCTGCTGCATCCACCTTAGGTTAGAATTCAATGGGAATGAGGAGCGTGTCTCTTTGCCAACACAGATGACTCACTCTAATGAAGGGTTGAGTCGGAGATGCCAGAGGATCCAACATTGGTGAAGCAATTGAATATATGTGAGTTTATATCTGTTAAATCATATTATGAAATAAGCAGTATGAGACTCTTGACAGTAAGTCATCTATGAGCAGATGCTATTTTTCAAAATAGTATTTCATGCTACTATGACTGATAATACTAATGTCCACCAGATATTGAGTTTCTACTTTGTCATGAGTTTAAATGACAACCATTCAAACAATTCTGCAAGGAAACAAAATGAGGGCAGGTTAAGAACTTGGCTGAATTTAGAGACAGAAATTAGCCTAGTTCTTTCTGACTCCAAAGTCCCTTTTAACCATTGTAATATGACCCTCTAGTAACTTCTTTTATGAATTTGAATGGTACCTGGACTCCCCACCCACCCACTCACCCCCAGTTGACTTTTAAGCAATTAGGTCTGTAATCCTAAACTAGGTGAGAGGTTTTCATTAAATGTGGCTGTTTCCCGGCAGTAGGCTGTCAGCGGGTAACTGGAAAAGTAGGTAACATAGCCTGCAGTACACTCACTGTGGCATTTTTACGCAAAAGAATTGCTCTTAATTAAATGCCTTGCCCATGTTTTGATTTTTAATTTTCTCCTCTAATAACATAATGTGCCATTTCGAGCAAGGTTCAAATCAATATTCCATCTCAGTCTCTCTTAAATGTCTTGCCAACTCAACTTAATTGTTATCAAATTACTTGTCATTTAATAAACCTGTTCCCACTCTGAATCAGGGAACAACAGAGGGGTGAGTGCCCCCACCCACATCCTCCCTCTCCTTCTTGATGATGCTTAGCAGAGTGTGGGTGCTCATTAACTTCTATCTGCCACTTGTGTGTCACATTGTGCACAATGAAAAATCAACACAGGAATGTCCTCTGGGCCACACAGCTTTGTTCCCTGATTTTGTGTTGTTGTTTCTTGGTGGCACTTATCCACCTCATAGCTTATAACAAAGTGTGAAAATAATTTTAGTTCCTATATTGGCTTGAGACACCTGCTTTTCCTTCTTGAATTTCACTTGCTCTTACTCCTTTTTCTCACCCAATAGCCATCTCAAGGTTTAAACCTCCTAGACAGGCTGAATTTTCTCTCCACCCTACACACTTCTAAACACTAAAAAATAAAGCTTCAACATAGCAGAGATTAGTTAGGAAGCAACGTTAGCAGCAACTACTTTCACTGTGCCTTTTATCTTCAGAAATTTTAAATTTCTTTTTGTTGTTGGGACGCACCACCGAAATGAGGCATTGAACTGAGAATTTATACTTTAACATAAGCTCGCCTTTTGTCAGGTTCAGCCCAGATTCTGGACTTAACCAGAGGAAACTAAATGACCTTGAGGAAAGCACATCCCCATATCCGGATGTTCATGATACAAATTTAAAACGGGGTTGGTGTGCTCCCATAGTGCTCCCAGAAGTCATCCTTATGTTCTCTAACAACTGATAAAATCTGCTTTTATAATGAGTCATACAAGTGTTTATCCATCGTTACAGAATCCTGTGCTTGGAGATCTCTAAGTTCCCTTCCAGTCTACAAGTCTGTAAGGAGAGAAAAGACATCCAAGGTCCCAGCATAGTACTCAAGGTGGCCAAGGAAATAAAGAGAAGTAGTTCAGTCAACTATAAAATGTGCTATGGTCCAACCTGAGTGAAATTGTGTTTCCTCAGAAGGAGGAACTCATTAGCCTCACTATGGAGGAAAGCATCTTCAGCTACTCAAATAGTTCAGATTCTATTTGAGTTCCTTGGGCAGAGTAATGCCCCCTCCACCCAATAGCCGAGAGATGCTTTTGCACCAGGATGCTGTATCAGAGTTACTAAAATTGTAGTGACAACAGCTACAGTTTATTAGCTAACCATTCGCAAGTCATCCTTATGTTCTCCAACTCACTTGACAACTGTGTATTCATTTAATTTTTCATTTACCAACAAAGGCTAATAATAATACTTACCACATTAAGAGTATTAAATAAATGTATGTATAAAGCTATAATTTTAGCTATTATCATTATTGTTTAGAACATTTTTCAGATGAGAAATGTGACACACTCAGAGCTGTCTCGCCCCAGACGCTTTATCCATTTCACCTCTCGGAGTGCAGACACGCGCAGGACACATGGGTTTCTTCTGTCCTTCATCATCATCATTAGAAATTATGAAAGGATGAGCTTTTAAAGGCTGGATGAGTCCTCCAATGTGACAGCAGCTGGATGGGCCGAGAGCCCCAGGCAAGCCATGGATTTTCAGCACCCAAAGACCCCTAATCCTATTTCATCAGATTTATTGATCATTAACTTAAGATGTTTAAGTATCAATGGGTGGAAAATGCATTATTCTATTTTGCTGAAAATGAAAATGCCTCCTCACCCAGCCACCAGAAAAGAGTACTGGCGTCTCTGAGAGGCATGTCCAGAGGATATGTCATTCCAGCGGCCTCCTCCTCACCCCACACCACCAGGAATTTCTCACAAAAGTCAAACCTGAGAGTGGGACATGGATTTCTTTATGTAAAATAATCAGGAAAATGGATTGTAAGAACAATTTACCATAACCTGTCTTACTATCTATAAAGTGAACTGAAGTTTCAATCTCTCTTTTTTTTCATAGATTATTATTTTTCATCAGGGAAAAAATGAAAGCATCTGTCACCATCCTTCATTTCTGTGAGCATCAACTGAGCACCTGTTACCTGTCTATGATAAGACAGTGGTACCGACACTCCTGACCTCACATAGAGATGACCAAAAGTAATCAATCCATCAAAGTAACATGTGAAACAAGGATCATAGGAAACAGTGACTGAGCACCCATTTTTTCACCCATCTCTGTATGAGGAGCCATTGCATACATAGCAAGATGTTGAGTGGGTTTTGTCTTATTTTAAGATGAGGTCTAAGACAGAACATTCCACAGTTATGACACTCCTAAATAGGACTTTGGACCTAATTATGTGCCTAGAGGAACTGGAAAGAAGTACATTTTCCTGGCACATGTGAAAAGTTTACAACAAAAGTAACTGGCCAAAGTAAGCATCACCACTTCCAAATAATTGGTGTTATAAGGACCACATTTTTCAAACTATAATTTAGTTAAAATTGTTACCAAAGTTAACTGAAATAAATATAGATTAAGAAATTTAGATTGGAGACCAAGATGGCGGCATAGGAAAACACCGGAAATTGCTGCCTCCGACAACAACTTCAAAAATACAACTAAAAGACAGAACGGTTATCATCCAGAACCACAGGAAGGCTGGCTGAGTGGAAATTCTACAACTAGAAGGAAAGAGAAGAGCACACAGACTCAGAGGAGCTACGAAAGTAAAGTGCAGAGGTACGGAGGCTCCGGCGCGC
>NW_005365229.1:1076655-1084235 GCF_000412655.1 Myotis brandtii | reverse complement strand
ATATTAAAAAAAAATTAAAAATTACTTCTAAACCACCCATGGGTCACAGAAGAAAACATACTGGATATTTTTAAAATATTTAGAGTGGAATTATAATTAAAATGCTAGTTATCAAAAGATGTGAAGAATAAAGCTAAATTGAAACACAAAGGGAAATATATAGCCTTGGAAATATATATATATATAATGAACTTTACATGTAACTTGAGAAACTTAGAATATAACCAACAGAATAAACCAAAAAAAAATTAGAAAAAGAGGAGATAATAAAGTTGAAAGCAGAAATAAAAAACAAAAATTACCATAAAAAATCACAAAGGCAAAAGTTGATTCTTTTAGAAAAACTAGTGAAAATTAACAAACTCCTTGATAATTATTTAAAAAGAAAAGAAAAAGTGATGTCACAAATGCATACTATTAGAAATGAAGAGACATCACTACAGATGCAAAAGATAATTGATAAGTTGCTACAATTTGTGAAGAAAAATAGTGGGAATTGGGAGGAAATAAGAGAATGCTTTTTCACTGTACACATTTGTGCTACTTAAATACTTACAACTTGTGTTATTTGCCTATTAAACAGTAGAATTAATAACAGATTTGCCTGAACATAGATTTTTAAAAACAGCATTGCACAGTGGTTTTCCCTTTACAAGAAGTTGTGTGTGGAACATTAAGACCTACCTTGCAATGACCCTGTGAGATAGAGTTCATGATTCCCATGCTGTAAATGATAAAAGCAAGGTTTAGAGACAGCAATGTGCATAGTTAAAGTAGAGAATGAGGATTGATATTTACTATTTTTTAACATCTAAGCTGCAGCCTCCCCATCAACTGTACCCCTGTCAAGGGCTTGGGGCTCCCTGGCTGCATCCCTGGCCTCCTCCCCGAGAACTCCATGGACTGCATCTAACTGAGGTCTTAATTGGGGGACTCCAGGCCCTACCTGGGCCTAGCTAGGACTATGGCCAGTCTCCCAACACATCTGGAGGGGGCAGTTAGGCCTCTCATAGAGTCCTCTGGGGGCCACCTGGAAGACTTTGGGGCCATCAACTATATTCAGGCCTATCAAATTGATCCCCGAGGAAAGAATGGGCCTCAGGTCTCTCCCAACCTCAGCCCAGAAAAATTCCCGGCTTATAAAAAGCAGGTGCTTTAGTTCTTAATTCTCTCTAACTTGTGTCCTTTCTCTCTTCCACACATAAGCCATTGTGTCACCAGGCTCCCATGTAAGTACCATTGACCCAGAGCTCTTCCCACAAACCTCCCTGGCCTTCCTTGAGGCTTTCTTGGTCAATGGTTCCAGCCTTGTTGGACCAAAGGCTCTGTCATTTCCCTTCCCAAACATTTGAGTAGATCCACCCAGCTTTCTGGAGTCAAGGAATCTGATTTAGAAGGTAGACTCGGACACAATTTCTGTCCTTTTTCCAGAACAATTTTTAGGTCTTTTCAATCCAGCAGCCCCTGGAAAACTCTGTTCACAAAAGTGTGATCAGCTGGATGCTGAGGAATAATGGTTGATTCTCCTCTCAGTCACAACCACCTTCTTGTTACCTCCTAACTGGATCTGGATTTCCCTGGAGGCTGCCACTGTTGGAGCAGCCGACCAGGCTTTGTCTGTTTTGGCATCAGGGCCTCTGGCTGCCTTTGCCCTCTGCTAAGACCTTATGCTCTCACAGGCTACAGAGTGATTGCAGGCATGGGAAACAGTAGGGACCCTGAAAACCACCTTCCTCTGCCATGTTCCCCATCCCTTCGCTGCTATGTGGATGCTGTTGATTACAGTTTGTATATTAAAAGGTTTTTGTATTAAATATGTCTGGTTGATCTAAAAAAAATTGTGAAAAAAATTTAAACTTATATCTAATTTGAAATAAATTGGACAATGAATTCCATGAATATACCACCTGTATTCTAAAATACAAATTTTACCATATTTGCTTTTTCACATAATTAGAGGATTAAAATTTGATTTTTTGTCCTATGAACTATAAATTCTATACTCTTTCTACCACACCCAAACACAAAGATTTACTATTACTAAGGCATTTGTGTGTGTCAAAAAGCCAGATAACTGTTTCCAAATGCTACTTTAAAACATATACAGAATATTGCCAGCATTTCTGGAACAGGCATATGGCTTCCTAAAGTATCTTGAGAGCAACTATAGATAGTCCTTTCACTATTTCTCTTCTACATATTGATCATCCATAACATTTATGTTTTTCCTCCCTTTCTTGGACTTATTCTTGACACGTCCAGCCAGTTTCCTTCTTTTCTCTTACTCCCATCTAGTCTGCACCTTTTTTGCAGGAATCAGGAAAATTCCCTCTGCCCAGAGCCTTCTGCAAACCCAGGATGGGCAAGCAAGAAAGATGGCAGCATTAAAATTCCTTAGGTGGCTAACATTTAATTTCCCTCAGGGCTCAGCCATGGTTATATTCTTATGACATTCTTTTCATATGTTCTTGAAGCAAATATAGGCTTTTTTTATTGCCATGAGCTACACAGTGTTGTGACGGTTAACTTTATGTGTGAACTTGACTGAACTGAGGGACCCTCAGAGACCTGGTAAAACATTTCTGGGTGTGTGCGTGAAGGTGTTTCTGGAAGAAGTTAGCATTTGAATCAGTAGGTTGAGTAAAGAAGATCACCGCCACCAGTGCAGGTGGGTGCCATCCGATCTATGGAATAGAACCGGAAAGGGAAGGAAAGGTGAACTTGCTCTCTCCTTTACTTGGACCTCCATCTTTCCTGCCCTCAGACATCAGTGTTTTTGGTCTCTGGCCTTCAGGTTTGACTAGAACTACACCACTGGCTTTCCTGGGCCTCCAGCTTGCAGACAGCAGACTGTGGGACTTAGCCACCTTAATCCGATGAGCCAATCCCTCCTAGTAAATATCTTCCTACATGTCTACATATACCCTATGGGTTCTGTTTCTCTAGAGAACTCTAATACAAATGCCAATTGTTGTTGTTTTCATTGTTTTTGAAAGTTTCTCACATAGATAATATTTTATTAACCTTAATCTAGTCATTCATTACACATTTATTGCATATCTACTATGTGCTAGCCACTGTTGTAAGCATTAGGGTTGCAGTTTTGAACTAAAAACAAACAAAAAACAACAATGCAGAGTTATCACCATCAAAACTAATTGCCATCTGCTTTTATAAGGTAGACATTGTTAACTTTTTTTCAGATGAGAAAGATGTAGCTCAGAGATGTCAAGAACTAGTCCAAGCCTGGCCCGTGTGGTTCAGTGGTTGAGTGTCAACCCATGAACCAGGAGGTCAAGGTTTAATTCCCAGTCAGGGCACATGCCCAGATTGTGGGCTCAATCCCCAATAGGGGGCATGCAGGAGTTAGCAAATCAATGTTTCTCTCTCATCACTACCATTTCTATCTCCCTTCCTCTCTGAAATCAATAAAAAAAAAATTTTTTTAAAGGAACTGGTCCAAGAGGACCTCACTAGGAGAAGTTACAGCGAAGATGGAACTCAGAGCTGGCTATCTCTAAACCCTGGGATTATTCAATAGCACACACATGCTTTTCACACTGCCCTGAAAAATCAATGTTGAGCCTCGAGTTTAAATCAAACTTTGTTTGGATCAGGGCTAACCTGGAGACATACAGCCTCTTTTCGCATGGCCGTTGAGCTAAGAATGCTGTTTTCCATGTGTAAGCTCGTGGAATAGTAAAAACAAAAACAATGCAAACAAAAAAGGGTATGCAACAGATGTGGATGTGGCCCGGCAAAACACAGAACATTGACTGTCTGGCCCTTTAGAGTAAAAGTTTGCCCATCCCTGACTTGGAATCAACTCATGTGTCTATAGTTCTCTGTTTGTTTATTTTTTAAGAAGTTGGCTCCTATGCTTCCTAAATAGCCACCACTGTCAATTACTTCTCCCACTGCCTCCTGAGTAAATAAATGCGCGCGCACAGCCTTCCTTGGGAAGGTGGCTTCACACATTGTTATCCTTCCCGAGGAGAGGACTGGCTGATCAGAGGGAAAGTGGATGAAGAGGGAAGCCATGCTGTTTGTTTAAAGCGCCCTCGCCAGCTAATGGAATTTCTCTCTCCCCAGTTATTGAAATCTGTGTGGGAGAGGGGCGGTTTGATGGAATCAGCACTTTCAGAGACTTCGACAGCAACTAAATTGGAAAAATGCACCAAACCTCGGGTTTCAGCGGGCTATCGACTTAATATAGATTGAGTCAGGAAGAAAAATATTGCACAGTGTGCAGTTTGCACGTCCCATCATCTCATTAAAGACGGCGCGAGGGATAACAGGGCGCCTGTTTCCCCCAGCTCCTGGCTGAGTGAGTCGGTCATGCCAGGGATAATAATATACCATTTCATGGCACTTTGGAGGAACGGCCATAATTCAGCATGAAAACCCGCTTTGATTATTATTTACAAAAATAAAGACTGCCCGTGCCTACGAGCACTTGGCGTTCCCACCCGGGCCACTCCCATCTCTGTCTGCTTATGGATGACCCACTCGGGGAGATGATAACAAATAGTGGTTTCGCAGTCTCTCCCGACCTGTCAGCTGCCACATTATTTAATTACAGTTTTCTAGCTTCAGTACTTTGCCCTTACCTGGGAATGTAAGTGAAATGTGTCAGAAATAAAAAAAAAGAAGAAGAAATAAATTACAAGCTGAATCAATAGGAAAGAACCGTGCAAATTGGCATCACAGAGGATATCTGTTTATCCAAAGGCTTTCAAAGTCATTTAGACCTTCAAAAGAAGGGGGGGGGGGGGAGACAAGAAGAGGGGAAGTTGGATTGGTGGTGGAAACAGGAGGGAGATACCTGTCTGCAGACAGCCCCAGCCTGGGTCTGCCTTGCCTTCACGCAGAGCCCCCGTCATTAGCCTTCATGTTCTTCTCCAGCGAAGGCGCCAAGATGCCGTTTCCTAAGTGGAAAATGTAAAAGTAATTTTTCACCTTGAGAGAGAAGTTTCCTCCTGGTTAATGCTTACTCAGGCAAGACAACACATCTCAAAAACAAACAAATTGAAGGCACTTCTGCCAAAACTCCACTCAGACAGAAAGGAAGATGGGCGAGAACACCTCTCCTGCTTGGCTGGAGCTAGAAGGAGGGCTGGGCGGTGCGGGGCTCATCTCAGAGAGTAACAGCAGCCTCCCTCGGTCCCGAAAGCACTTGGAATGTTATTTTTATAGATTAAGCAGAATTGAAATGTGGAGGGTGTGTACAAGTAACAATTCCGCTCCCAATCCCACTGTGTGTGGTGTTTTCCCCACCAACCACCAAGCAATTCTTGGACTCCAGCTGAGTGTCCTACAATTTAACTCAATTCTGACACTATCAACCCAGAGACAGCATCAGATCCCAAGGTTAAGGGTTGGTTCAGTCTCATAAATATCGCCCCCTCTCCCCCCCCCCCACACACACTTCAGCTGACTGTCCTGTCGCAAGTCCAGGTTGTCACCTGTAGTTCTGCCTGACCAGCTATAAATTGGAAGTTCCAATGCTCCCCTCCTTGGGTTTGATTAATGTGTTAGAGCAGCTCAGAGAACTCAGAGGAACATTTGACTTACTTGATTATTGGTTTATTATAAAGGGATGTAACTCAGGAACAGCCAGATGAAAGAGATGCACAGGGCAAGACATGGGGAAAGGTTGAGGTGTCTCCACAAGCATCCATGTGTTCACAACCAGGCGCTCTCTGAATCCTTGATTTGTGTGGAGGCTTCATTGATTAGGCATGATCAGTGGAACCACTGGGCATTGGTGATTAATTCAACCTTCAGCCCCTCTCTCAGGGGGGTGGGACTGAAAGTTCCAATGATCCAATCACATGGTTGGCTCTCCTGGCAATCAGCCCCCATTCTTTCCAACATCACATCATTAACTTGAACTCAGCTGTGGTTGCAAAGAGTTTGTTATGAATAGCCAGACTCATCACTTAGACAATTCCAAGGGTTTGAGGATTTCTCTTCTAGAAACAGCAAGAATACCAAATACATATTTCTTATTATAAATCACAATATCACAGCATGTATGTATGAGAATGTCTCCAAATGTTTTACCAGGTATATTCTCACTTTAAGAAGAAAGAGATGGGATTGCAGATCCTGCAGCTCCCCAGTAAAGATAGTGCATTGGTCAGGAAAGATTTCAATTTTTCTGGAAGGAATAACAGCAATGTCAACTGGGGAGACTGGTTGGAATTCCAGGGGTGTTTCGAACTTTATGGAGTTCTGAGACTCAGTGTCATCAATTTCTCTTCCCTCCTCTCCCATCTTCTCTAGTGTTCTCATTCCTCTTCCCAGTTTAGTGGTTCTCTCTGTCTTGACTTTTTTTCCTTTGTGTTTTGAAAAGACTCTTATTAGTAGCTGAAGTCAGCTCCAAAGAGCCCCAGGCTCCCACTATCAGAGACTAGGATTCACAAAGGAGAGAAAGAATTTTTCTCCAAATAGCAGAAGATAAACTCCCACGGAGGCTTGGTGATTCACGCTGCTTGGGTCAAGGTCCTCCTTTTTGAACACTCATTGTGTTACGGAGGATGAATACTAACCTATAAGGCAGAAGAATGATGCCCACATCATAAGGCATTTGTGATGATTAAATGAACTCCAAGCTGTAGAACATGGGCACAGTGTGTAACCTACAGTGAGCCAATCCAGGTCTTATAGACATTACATTAATTTTGGACCCACTAGACCTCTTTTTTCTCCACTAATTAGAGTGACCATCTGTCTTGGCTGTCTGTGCTTGAAGAGTTTCCTGGGACATGTACTATTAGTGATAAATTTACCCAATTTGGCCAGGACTGACGGGTATTCCTTTTCAATACTTTCAGTACTAAAGCTGTGAAAGTTCTGGGCAAACAGGATTAGTTAATCATCCTTCCACTAATTTATATCTCCTGGATCCCCCCGCCCCTTGTTATGGATCATTTAATGTTATCATAATTTAAAAAAAACACCCTCTATTCTTTTCTCTTGCTATAAGAATAATGGTAGAGCCATTTAGGAGAGCCAAAAATAAAAATATAACGTGTTTTAAAAAATCATTAACCCCCCCCAGGGGACCCTTTTCATACATGCTTCAAAAGAACACCTAGAAAGTGTATACACACATGCCTTGCTCCTGAAATGATATATCAATAATGCTGTCATCTATTTCCAGTTTTGACATTACATAGATCAATACCAAATTAAAATCACACGGTAGTCATAATAACTGCAGTCTTAGGATTAGTTTTTAAATCAAAGAAAACATTTACCAAAAGGAAATTTTGGAATATATTTTAGTCATCATATGTTTTTAAGGGCCTTAATATTTTCATGGAAATCAAAGTCAAAATTAAAATGTAAACAAATTGAAAAATGTTTTAAATGTTGCATCTACTGCTGGAAAAATATCACCAGCTGGGAAATCTACACTAATAAAAGAGAAACATGGTAATTAGCGTACGACCGCTACCCTTTTCATTGGCTAATCAGTGAGTATATGCAAATTAACTGAAACCAAGATGGGCGGCCGGCAGCCAGGCACTGAAGCGAGCACGAGGCTTGCTTGCTGCAGACTCCAACATTCC
>NW_005365229.1:1053579-1075566 GCF_000412655.1 Myotis brandtii | reverse complement strand
CAGGGGGCGGCGCCCCAACTCCCCAATCGGCCCTGCTCTGAGCCCGACCAGGGGCTGCACCTAGGGATTGGGCCTGCCCTCTGCCACCCAGGAACAGACCTAAGCCAGCAGGTCATTATCTCCTGAGGGGTCCCAGACTGCGAGAGGGCACAGGCCAGGCTGAGGGACACCCCCTCCCCTCCCGAGTGCACAAATTTTTGTGCACCGGGCCTCTAGTCCTATATAATAGGCGGCTAATATGCAAATAAACTGAACAGCAGAACGACTGGTCACTATAATGTGCACTGACCATGATGGGGCAGATGCTCAACACAGGAGCTGCCCCCTGGTGGTCAGTGTGTTCCCACAGGGGGAGTGCACTTCAGCCAGAAGCTGGGCTCACAGCTGGTGAGTGCAGAGGCAGTGGCAGGAGCCTCTCCCACCTCCGCTGCAGTGCTAAGGATGTCCGACTGATGGCTTAGGCCCGCTCCCCTAAGCCGGCAGTTGGACATCCCCCAGGGGCTCCCAGACTGCAAGAGGGTGCAGGCTGCGCTGAGGGACAGCCCCCCAAGTGCACAAATTTTGTGCACTGGGCCTCTAGTAGTGTTATAAAACTGCTATAATGCTAAAGAAAAAGGGATGGGATAAGAGAGAAAGGGAGGGAAAATGGGAAAAGATGAGAGTGAGAGGAAAAATAAGGGAGAGAAAATAAAAAAAAGTAAGAGTGAAGAGAAATTACAGAAAAGGCAAAAGAGATGGAGGAGAGAAAAGGGAAATCCCTTGGATCCTCTTCAAGCAAATTCTTAGGGAACATCTTCTTGCATTAAGATAGTGTTTACTTTAAATATATATATATTATTGATTTCAGAGAGGAAGGGAGAGGGAGAGAGAGATAGAAATATCAATGATATGAGAGAATCATCAATCAGCTGTGTCTTGCACAACCTCTGCTAGGGATTGAGCCTGCAAACCAGGCATGTGCCCTAACTGGGAATCGAACCATGATCTCCTGGTTCATGGGACGATGCTCAACCACTGAGCGATACCAGCCAGGCAAACTGTGTTTACTTTAAAAATTGTATAATAATTTTCTTACAGAAGTTGTAATTTAAACCTCTTAATGAGATCTTGGAATGCCTTTATCCTTTCAATGAAACATTATTTATTTGGAGGCGAATTGTAGCAAGAATTCTATTTAGAAAGTGATATTTTAAGAAGTCAAATTTCTCAAATGTTCAGTATGTCTAAATATTGGAAGCATACTAAATGTATCAGAAAATGGTAAAATTACATTCAGTATTTTCAATCCATAATTCCTGAGGGCTTTTAATAGGGCTTATGGAAAAAATTAACAACCCTATTCCTGACTTTATTGTTGGAATGATGCTGCAATGCTTTGAGGTAGAGCAACCATCTTGTAACCATAAGAATGAGAGCCATGTTCTAAGGATGCATAAAAGAAATATAGAGTCACCTTGCTCCTGATGACACAGGGGATATGCTATAATAGTTCTGAACTGCACAAACCCAGACATCTTTTTATGTGATAAAAATGAACTCAGTCTCTCACTTCTGAACATAAGGGCATAAGAAGAACAAACCTTAGTCTCCCACTATAATGATAAACAGTAATAAAGTTAGAATATGTATATGGTATATGTATATTATATACATTACAATTATGGAAAATATATTTTATTTTATGACAAATATGTTCAGACATTCAGATGTCAAACAATAGATTACACAGGTCTGAGATCTTAGATAGAAGGGAAAAATATGAGTTGTACCCTAGCTTTCTCAATTCATCATGAAAGGATTGTCTGCATCATGGACACAGGGAAAGAGAACCCAGAAAATCTCCAGTAGTCTCATTGATTTGAGAAGATGGAGATCAACAAATATTTGGGGAAGGCTGATGAGGCTGGAGGCTGTGAGGTATAGTTTGAGAAGAAGGAAGTTATGCTAGGATCAAAGGGTGTGAAGTTTCAATTATGTAGAATGAGTAAATTCTGGAGATCTAACATACAGCCTAGTGACTATAGTTAATAATATTGTGTAAATAAAATTTTTTAAGAGTAGATCATAAGTAATCACACAAGAGAGGTGATTATGTGAGTTTATGGATATGTAAATGAGCTTAACTGTAGTAATCATTTCACAATGTATATCAAAATATCATATTGTATACCTTAAATATATAATTTTTATAAAAATAACACAAAATAAATATGTTTAAATATCAGAAGTAGAAGTCTATTCTAAAACTGATGGGTTTTTTTCCCAAATTAAGTTGCTGAAAGTTTGTAGTAAAATATTTCCCTCCTTTTAAGAAACAAAAGAAAAAGAGAGTTATGCTGAAAATGAATGCCTCATCTATGTATGGGGTCCCTTTGAGTATTAGTGAAGCATGAGCCCATATAGCTGTAGAGGAGAATCAAAAATGTATCTGGGCAAAGAGCAGGGGAATTGCAAGCAGAACCATTCCCAATGAGCATACAGTGTGGGGAGATGTTCAAACTTTAATCAGAAAAAAATAAATAAGGGAGAGTCCTCTGTTGATTATCTGGGGCACTCAGTGAAGATGCCAGAAGGTTCATAACTTAATAATAAAGCTGAAATACCTCTGAAGTTAAGATTTTCCAATACTTGCCTAAGGAAAGATGGACCATAAAATAAATCTCCGCCAATTTAAAGGTATTTCAATGTATAGATTTCACAATATCATAAATGCTGCCCTGATGTCTGCTTTTTTTATAGAAATTGACAACTTGATACTAAAATTTATGTGGAAATTCAAAATATCTAATTAAAATATTTTAATAAGTACATATTTGTCAAATATATATTAACAACCAATATGATTAGTAACACAATAAACATAGGCAAAAGTTTTGAAGAGACACTTCACAAAAGATCTAAAAATGACCAATAAGCACATGAAAAATGGCCATTATTATTAGCTATCAGGGAAATGAAAGCATTCAAACTACAATAAGATAGCATTAGATACCTATTGAAGTGGTTAAAATTTAAAAGGACTGACAATACCAATTATTGGCATGAATATGGAGCAACTAGAAGTACCAAGGAATGTAAATAGTATAACATTTGGAAAACATTTTTGAGGTTTCTTATAAAATTAAGTATGAACTTACTATATGACCCAACAACTCCACTCTTAGAAATTCATTCACAAGAAATGAAAACATGTGTCCTCAAAAAGACTTGCATGTGAACATTCATTGCACCTTTATTTATAACTAGAGGCTCCATGCACGAAATTCATGCACTTGGGAGAGGAGTCCCTCAGCCTGGCCTGCACCCTCTCACTGTCTGGGAGCCCTCAGGGGATGTCCGACTGATAGCTTAGGCCCGCTCCCTAAGTGGGTAGTTGGACATCCTTAGCACTGCCACAGAGGCAGGAGAAGCTCCCGCCATTGCTGCTGCACTCGCCAGCCGTGAGCCCGGCTTCTGTCCGAGTGGTGCTTCCCCTGTGGGAGTGCACTGACCACCAGCTCCTGCATTGAGCGTCTGCCCCCTGGTGGTCAGTGCACATCATAGCAACCGGACGTTCCACCGTTTGGTCTATTTGCATATTAGCCTTTTATTGTATAGGATGTCCTAACACCAGAAACAGCCACATTGTCCATCAGTAGATGAATGGATAAACAGGTTGTGGTATATCCATGCAATGGAATACTATACAGCTATAGTATAGCTATCTGTAGTTTATTCCAGAAATGAAATGAACTGCAGATAAATACAGAACTATCAAATCATTATGCTGACACAGAATACTACTAACTAAATGAAACCATTTATATGGAACTCTAAAAAGACAATCTCTACTGACAAAAAGCAGATCAGTGGTGGTCTGAAAAGTGAGGGTGGGCTGGGGAAATTATTGAAAAGGATCACAACTAGACATTTTGTAGTTATGAAAATGTCTAGATATTGATTGTGGTGGTGATTACATGCATATTTATATTTGTCAAAGCTCATGAAATGTATGCTTAAGATGGGTGCATCTCAAATTTGATTAAAACTTATACAGAGAATGATGACCTAGCTGTAGACCTATTAATCAGAATATGAAACAATATAAAAATTGAGCTCATCATTTATACTAAACACACCTACCCACACAGAGTTGAGAATGAAAAGAAATATTCCAAAATGAAATATTTAAAACTATTTGGCAAGGGTGGCAGAATTTGGACAATTTTATTTCCTGTTAAAGTTTTCTTACTTTTATGTTTTCTACAATAAATGATATTGTTTCCATAATCTGAAATAATAATGAAGTTGTTTAATATTCTCACACACAATTATGCGATAACATCTCATGGTTGGTTCCACCTTTAAGTTCCTGGTTAAACCCAGTGTAGGATTTGGATGACCCTAGACACGGATTAAACTTGTCAATGTTAAAAGCCCCTCCCATTTCTATCATTTGTGGTGATGTTTTCACCTCCGGCTCAATAACCAACAGTTTCCAGTGTCACCTCCCCAGAATACAGGCTTTCAATGCAAGTGTACCCGTGGGACCAGGAGGACTTGTGACAACAGACTGCCAAGACCTCCCCTGGAGTTTCTGACTCAGTGATTGCAGCTCAGGGAGAGCCAAGGTGTAGAAATTTACAGATGAACCACGAATTGTTGCCACAGGATAATAAACAGTGATAATACTGTTTCAAGTCATAAGTTGGAGGTTTGCCTGTTACTTAGCCCAGAAATAAAGTCTTAACTTAAGAAATAGCACTATCCCTATCATTATCTTCAACAAAAGTAAAGACAATGCAAATACCAGTTACCAGTAACAGTGCAGCCCAATGCTTGAAAAAGTAGACTTAATTCATAATCTGTGGAAACTACATAAGCAACTTACAATAATTGAGTAAAAAATGGCTTCTTTTTTGAGGACTGTTCTGAGCTCATTATCTTTTTAGTATTTATCCTTCTCATTACACAGCAGTCACTTCATCAATAGCACTTTAGGCTCAGCTTTAAATACTAGACAGTAACTCTGACTCCATTATCCGCAGTGCCCGCACAGTGTTTTTCCATCTTGACTTTTCCCATACCCAACACTGCACTTGGCACTGACGTATAGTGACAGCAGATAATGTGTATTAAGAGCTTGCTATGCCCCAGCACTATTCTGAACACTTCACATATATTGATGCATTGCATCTTCATAACCGCATTATAGGGGAGGTACGATGATATCATCGTTGTCCTCATTTTACATTTTGTTTCTTGATTTCTCTCTCAGTTTGAGGAGCCAGGTCCTTGCCTAATTTGCCTGACCTTGGGTTCAATATGTGCACCTCACAGCTCATTTGCTTTCCATTTTACCATTTCCCCTCCTCCAAAATACCATGGTGGGAGAATTTACAGTTGTGAAATGTTATATTTAATTGAAAAATGGGGCTTAGATGAGAAATTTTAAAAGTAATGTTAAAAAACATAACATTTGATCTCTGAAGTTCTTGAAATAATGGGAAGTGGTTGAAGACTGAGATTCCTAACATGCTGAATGAGAATTTGGAAATAAATTTATGTAACCATTCTTTAAAGTGAAAAGATGGCACCTCCATATAACTCTGAGAAGAGGGGCGGCATGGACTTCTCATTCCTGTCCCCAGGACAGGTGAGGGCATCTGGCACCTGGATCTCTACTATGGCCCCCTGAGTTCAGGAATATTGGATTTGGTTTCAGAATTCAGCAGTTTGGTTTGGGATCAACTTGAATTAAAAAATTTTTTGAGCTTTATTGAGGTATGATTATCAAATAAAAATTGTGTCTACTTAAGGAGTATCCATCACCTCATGAGTTACCATCTGTGTGTGTGTGTGTGTGCGCGCGCACACACGCACACGTGCGTTTGGTGAGAACTCCTGAGTCTACTCTCTTAGCAAATCTCAAGTCTACAATGCATTATAACTATGGTCACCATGCTGTACATTATGTCCCAGGACTTACTCCTCTTAGAACTGAGAGTTTGTAGCCTTTGACCAATATTTCCCAATTTGCCCCCACCCCCAACCCCTGGCAACTGCCATTCTACACTCAATCAACTGCAATTTTCTGAGACCTTCTTGACTTGGCTGATTCTCTTTTGAGATAAGTATCAGATGTAATTTTAGGCAAAACTTCCCTGACTTGTACTTAGTTTATATAGATTGCCCCTGACCCCACTTATGGAGAGGGAGAGAAGTAGAAAGATGACAGAGATATAGATATATTGATATACATTGATGTAAAACATTTGTCAGAAGAAAACTCAAGGGAGTTATGGTGCATATAAAAAGAGGCCATCACCCTGTGACTGATGGCTCAGGGAATGATTGAACATCTGAAATGAGTCCTGAAACAAGAGAATAAATCAGAATAGGTGGGGAAAGGACTACCAGGCAGAGGGAACCACATGGACAAAGGCTCAGAGGAAAGAATTTAGCAGAGTGTATTTGGGAGGTAGGAATTCTTTTAACCTGCCTAGGGAGTAAAGTTTGTGGCAAGAGATGAGGCCGGAGACGGGTGAGAGCAGCTCATGAAAAGCCTTGTGTCCCTCTATCTTGAATACTGGGCTACGGACAGGGTGGGAGAGCCATCTTCCAGGCAAGCCCCTTCCTTGGACCACCTCTAACACAGCAGGGCTGTGCATGCAGCCAGTGTTTGAAAAGCTTTTCCTTCATGTTTCTTGATAAAGAAGGTTTTGCAACATCACTCACTACATTAAAATGCTTTCTTAGCTTCAGGGGACTGAAAGCATTTTTATTATGTTCCAACATTATTTATCCTTCCTGTACACAAGACTGAAAAGCAGGAATCCAAAGAGAGAAATCCTTCTAATGTCTAAAACACAGTTGTGTTCCATTTGTCTGCTATCACAGAGGTAGAAGGATAACAACAACCACGGCAGAGGCCTGGTGCCTGCCCCCATCCTCCCGGAATATATAGATGGGCGGAGACAAGCTCTCAGGGACATACCGCTACTCAAATTTGAGCCCTCATTCTCACCCAAGTCTCGAAGCTCCATTTCAACAGAACACATTTCAGACCTGTCTTCCTCTAAGAAGCCCCATCCATTCAGGTCACACTGTCTGCAAGCTCATCCGAGGCCAGTCCTGTATCAGAAAATAATCTCACAGGTGTAACAATGAAACAATGCCAGTGGACACTCATTCATTTGCAGGAAATATATAAATTCTTATTATTTTATAACAGAAATTAATTTTTATCAAAAGTCTCCAAATTGCCTTATGACAGAAACTTAATCCAAATCAATTGAAGAGAACCTGAGTTGAATCAGTATTTTTCAGACAACTCCGGGTTGCGTCCATGTATTTTTAGAAGGGTCACGTGTACAATGCAGAGGAGATTTTTGACACCCCGTAGGTGGAAGAGACTTGATACTCCTTCCTGATTGCCTATCCATGCTAGAATCTTTGTGGATGGACTTTTCCACTCCTGGGCCAGCTGTAGGCATCTATTCCAGTTGGAAACATGTGAGTAATAAATATTTTCCATCTGGTCCCCAGCTTCCAGGTCACTCTGTGTCTTGTCTGCCCCAAGGCTGATGACTGGGTGGGCCAGCCATTTGTCCCCCAGCTCTTTCTTCTCTCCTCCCCGGGACCACAGCAGGCTCAGTAGATTTCTCTTGGGCTTCCTACCTTGTAGGCCCTGATGCTTTTTCTGCTGTACTGATGGCAAATGAAGCCATCACGCAACTTCTGGGTGAGGCCTGATGCCTCCTTGGATTTCGCCAAGGGAACAGTGCACAGGTTCCCTCCTCTGGTCATGGGTCCCCACCCTTATCTGGGAGGTTTTCCTTCTACAAGTGGGTTTGTTGACCTAAAGAAGTGGACAGAGGGTAGGGCTCCTCCTGGAAAACGCACTACACACTCGCTTCTAATTTGATTGGCTTCCTCCTCATTCAGAATCTTAGCGGCCAAAAAATCTTTCTCCTCAGTTCCTAGCACGTTATCATGTGTACCTGAAGTTATTTCTTCATTCATTCACCCGTTCACTGCCCATTCCCTTCCTCCTCTCTTGAACAATCATCAAATGATGGTTGTTGTGGTTAGCCTGTGCCTTTTGATTTGTATGTTTCCTTGCAAAATGTGGAGGAATGTTTTGTGCACATGCTTTTTAATTTATATAGATACTTTGGTTATAGACTTAATTTTGTTTGTGATTTTTTTTTATTGGGCAGAAATCCTTTGCTTTCTCTTCCATCTCTCCCTGTGTCAGTCTTGGGACATTTAATTTAGTTTGGGCAGAAGAAAATAAGCTGGACAAGGCCTTGGCCTTTAATTCTAAAAAGTTTAGAATTAAATCCCACTATTTTCTATGACCTTCTTTTCCTCGGGCAGTGGAGGCTCAATCTATTTTAAGTTAGAAGAACATCAACAAGGGACAAAAATTAATTTCAGAAAAGAAAATCCCAGAAGTTAAGACTTTAAAGAACTACCTTCCCACATGACCATTGGACAATCACATGTATGCATACAGTCCAACTTCTTCTAGATTCTTTATGCTGAAGCATCAGCACTGTTAGCAGGCATTTCTCTTGGCTGCACAGACCACCTTTCCTACTACGATGCAGCCTTGATATATTCTAATCTGACGACAATCTTTCCACCAGGGAAGTCCTGCAACCTAATCCATTTGGGCATGAACATTCCCAGCTTTTATCAATCACACATTTGAGGACAATCTGGACTCACTTCCTCAATGGAAATTCAAATTAACATTTGTGTTGAGATTGTCCCCAGTCTTGCTCTCATCTGATTTCTAGGTTGGCTGAGTTCCTGTCTATAGTCCTAAGTGCAAATCATAATGGCTCTGCAGTGCTAAAACAAAGACACTGACTTTGGAATAAAACACGTGGGTCCCTCACTTGACTCTGTACAATCTCCTCAGTAGTGAACTACAGATGACAATTAATGGCGCTGTAGTTAGGATCTGTGAACAAATGGGTAGGAAACGTTTAACACAGAACCTGGCACGTAGGAAGAGCTCAGTGTTAACACTTGTTATTATTTGCAGCGTTATTCAATGCCTGATGCTTTACCCACTTCATTGATATGCAGCTCGTCTCTACAGTGGCCAGGAAATGTAATAGGGTGAGCATCTCCTGTGTTGTGTGACATTTTTTGATGTAAGTAGAAAAATGGCCTCCTCTTAAGGAAGGGCCTTCACCTACAAAACAGCTTTAAAATATTGTGCCAGACACTGCAAGTAATTCTAGCACATGAAGTCTGCGATGTCAGGAAAAGCCTGGCAAGGCTATTTCTCTGGGGCTCTAGAGGATTCGAAAAGGTGCACAGTCTTGACCTTACAAAGCAACGGCACGATTTTTCTCCAGCAAGAAGCGTGGCTGCACACCTCGGATAAGACCCAGAGGCCACGGCCTCAGGAAATTGGAAGCTTGGAAAATAAGCATTCAAAAGGTGAAAATGCTTCATCTGGTTATTAGGAAAGGAGAGAAAAATGTTGGCCAGAAATCGGGTCTGCAACACCCACGTGGATATGTTCAGTGTATCCAGCTGGGTATCCTTTGCTTTTGGCCTGATTGTATCTCCTTTGGGGAATGAAACTGAGGGTAGGAGGTCCTTGTCCTGCCTCAAAGAGATCTGTTGAATCTGAAAGGGGTTTGAGTGGGGTACAGGTGATGGTGGATTTCCCCCGATTATTAAAAAAAAATGTACATTCAAATAAAAACAAGGAAAACATAGATAGATGTAAAGAAGAAACTAATTTTTCATAGTCCTGCTGCCAAGAAACAGTCACTGATAATGACATCCTATTGTGATCTCTCTCTCTCTCTCTCTCTCTCTCTCTCTCTTTCTCTCTCTCCGTCCCTCTCTCCCTCTCTTTCCTATTCCCTCTGTTTATATCTTTTTGGAAGTACATTTATACACCATAAATATAACATTTTAGAATTTTACAGTTCAATAATTTTTAGCAAATTTACTGAGTTGTGTGACCACCGCCATCATCCAGTTTCTGAGCATGTTCATCACCCCAATACGATCCCTCATGGCCATTTATAATTAATCTCCATTTCCTTCCCAACATCTGGCGACCACTGATTTCCTCTCTGTCTTTTTGTACCTGTCTTTTATAAAGAATTTCATAAAAATGGAATCATAGAATATGCAATCCTTTGTGTCTGGCTTCTTTTACTTCACAGAATGTTTTGAGCTTCACCCATGTTGCAACAGGTATCAGTACTTCAGTCTTTTTTCAGGCTAAATACTATCCCATTGTATGGAGATACCAAAGTTTGCTGATTAAGTTACCCACTGAGAGGCATCCAGGTTGTTTCCTACTTGGGGCCACTATGAATTGTGCTAAGAACATTTACATTTATGTGCTATTCTCATAAGTACACACCTAGGCATGGGATCGCTGTGTCATCCTGTAAATGTATGTGTCACTTTTTAATAAATTGTCAAACTGCTTTATATACTCACCAGCCACATAGGTGTTCCTTTTCCTCTACCTCCTCAACAAACTTGTTAGTGTCTGCCTATTGGATTTAGCCATTCTAGTGGATGCCAAATCCATCTGTATCTCTATATGACTCAATTTAATCCAAAGAATCATTAAGGTGAAAGGCTCAGAAATCCTTACCTATCTTGTTGAATAAGGAAACAGGTCATGCTTTTCTGCTGTCAACAGAGTTTTGCCTTTTTTTTTTTTGCTCAGTTCTTTTTTTTTCCTGTCCTCTCCATTAACAAACTCATGTGTCTGAATACATATTGTATGTGTCATAGTTTAAATTATTCTGAATAAATCTGGCACAGCCAATTGCTGGCACAGGTGGGATGCTCTGCCTTCTTAAGCCCACGCAGACCTTACAAATCATTTCTGCTGGGTGCACAGAAGGCCTCAGAAGCTTTTCCAATGCAGGGTTCCAACCAGCTGTTATCAACCAATTGGTGATGGCAGGAAGGATGAAATCGATTTACCATGCTTAATATATAAAGATCTGGATATTGCTTTTTCATCAATTAAATTTGTAAGCATGTATTAAGCATTCTTCATAAAAGAATTTTAATGGTCTGTAATATTCCATCTTATGAACACATTATAATCTATTTAAACATTCACCTATTTTGAGTATATAATTATCCCCTGGTTCATTTGTAGTATAAATGATGCGACATATTTATATATCCTAGAAGTAAAAAGGTTTTTGAGTCTCGGTGCACCGCTAGAGTGTTCTCAGGATAATTTTAGTTTTTGCCCCATTTTTCTAATGAATGGAGATCCATGCTGGTGACAGTTGATCTTCTTGAGATGCCAAAAAGATGAGAGTTTTCTTAAGTTTTTATTGAACCCTTGGAATTTATGTGACCTCCTGGGAAGTTCTTGCTTGGTTTATTACGTAACTAAACTTGTTTTGGTTTTTCTATTTAAAACGGCACGAATAATGTTTCTCCTCTGTTTTCTTGCCCTCTGCTGGTTTCATAGTCCTAGAAATAGGCCTCGAAAGGTGGAAAAAAGCCCCAAACCCAGGACTTGTGGAGTGTGCTTTTAGGAAGATGCAGGCAGGGAATAAGGTGGTGAATACAGCCAGCCTATCTCTCAGGATAGAGGGGATGGGCCTAGCTCAGTGTCCTGTCTCTCCAAGCAGAAACAAACAGAAAAGATGGGAAGAGAAGTTTCTACCCCCAACGGAGGAACAGGGGCCATGGAGGAGGGTCAGCGGGCTCCCTCTCACACCCTGCCACATGCTCTGGTTTCACTTTTGATTTCCAGGAATTACGGCCAATTCTGAGTCAAGCCCCTAGTCGTGCCCATCTGGGACTGTGTGTGCCACACTGTCCCTGGGGTCTGAACAGACTGATAGATGTCATATCCAGGAGCAGAGTGGTGGGCAGTGTATCAGATTTCCCCCTAAGTCCTTCTCTCCTGTTGTTTTGTCTTAGACATTTAGCTCTCCATGACTTAGCTTTTCTTAAAGAGTTCAGGCAGATAAATGGAGCCAAATGTCATTTACAAGAATTTTCATTGTTATTCTCCACTCTCAAAGGCGTCATTATGGCAAATTTACTTTAGCTGTGATTTATGTAGTCAATTTAGGTTATATCAGAAAATAAGTGCCAGGAGGGCAGCGTGCTCTGCTGTTGACCTCTGTACTCCCAGCACATAGTAGGTGTTCTAGGTATGTTGTTGAGTGAAAGGGACAATGTATGTGAAGGTTCTTAGTGGCCTGAACCCAAGCAATAGAATGCTCATGACACAATGATTTCACTCCCGGGTATATACTTAACAGAAATGAACACGATGTCTTCCAAAAGACAAGTTCAAGGATGTTTCTCAGGACATTATTTAGAATGTCTGAAACTACTTATAGTTCTAATGTTCATCAACCACAGAAGTGGGGAGGGGAGGCATTGTGATGCATTCAAACATGGGATGTTACTCAGAAATAAAAATAGAAGTAAATACAACAAGAAAATATCATCATGGAGATAGTATTGAATAAAAGAAGTCAAACACGGAAATGCATATGTTGCATCACCCCAAAGACAGGCAAACATATTTGGTGATAGAGACCAGCAGAGTGACCATGGGGGGATGTTGACTGGCATGGAGCAAGACTCAATAGCTGAAGCTGTTCCATGTGTTGACTTGAGTGTCATTTCCATGGACACATACATACATACATACAAACTCATCAAACTAGATTTATAGGCATTGCTACATATAAGTTGTATCTCCACTTGAGTGTCATTTCCATGGACACATACATACATACAAACTCATCAAACTATGCACTTAGATTTATAGGCTTTGCTACATATAAGTTGTATCTCCATTTAAAATATATATATATTGATTTCAGAGAGGAAGGGAGAGGGAGACAGAAACATCAATGATAAGAGAGAATCATTGATTGGATGCTTTCTGCACACCCCACAGTGGGGATCAAGCCCATAACTCAGGCATGTGCCCTGACCAGGAATCAAACCATGACCTCCTGGTTCATAGGTCAATGCTCAACACTGAGCCACTTTGGCCGGACTGTACCATTTTTAAAGTTTGTATCTCAATATGGCATTACAGTTTTTCATTGCCTGACTCTTACCTCCCTCAATGTTCCTATTTTGTTAAACTTTACTCTCAACAATAGGTCCCTGGATATGCCAAGTATTTTGTAAAGCTATCAGAATTTTGCATGTTCTATGTCCTCCTCACTACTCCTTTAAGCCAGCAAAACTGCTCCATATCTTCAGATGCAATGTTAGACATCATTACTTTTTCCAGATGTAATTTTCATTATTTTTCTTTGTCTTCCTTCCCCCAAGAATGCATTACCCAGGTGGGCTTCTTCTTTCCTTCACACATTGAGTATTTACCCCTAACCCAAGCTGAGTCAAAATTGCTTGTGTTTTAGTCTGTCTCTCCTCCTAGAGTTTGAAGTCATTGCGTGCAGACATCCACTCTGGTTCCCAGCTGAGTCCAGCTTACAGTCCATCCTGGGCACTAGTTGTGCCTCCAATGCCCATCGGATTGAGTTCCATATTTCTCCTCACGAAAACGAAGATGTAGCATCGGCAGCCAGATTTTTCTCTTCCCGAGAGTGTTGGTGTTTCTAGGGCTTTTGCTAATGCCACACTGACATGTTCTTTGCGCAGGGCCTGTTGGAAAATTAGATCAGGTGGCTTCCCCACTGTAACATATGACACTTTTCTAATTAGGGCAATGTTTAATTTACTGTCTCATGGCTTTTTGAATAAATATAAATTGTCATACTAAAGTGACAGGTGTAAAACCCAGGATGGCTGTGTTAGAGAGGTTAATCTGCTGTTAATCAAATCAGTTCTGCTTGACTTTCTCCCGGGGAGTGAGAGATAATGGCTCTGTTTAACTGGAGATTAGCCAGCTTTTGGCTGCAAATCCCTCAGGGTTCACTTGAGCCTCTTTGTGTCTTGTTCAGAATGAAGATATTCAAGTGGGTCCGTAATTAAAGTTGGGACCTTCTCCCCACTATGGCATCCCATGAAGTGAGGACACTTTCCATTGGGCCTTTCCATTGCCAGAAGGCTTTTTTCCTCTTAATCCAGTTAGTTATGGAATATTCTGAAATGTTACTATGAGGCCCCCTAAAGTTTTAAATCCCTGCCAGCAATAGCGTTGACTGTTTTCACTCTCATTGGTGCTGATCACGGCAAAACTGGGGCACAGAGGCATGATGGGGAGCTGGCCTTGTCCTTGAGGTGATCCCATGAATGTGTCTCTGGTCCAGAAAGAGAGAGGCTCTACCCAGAGCCAATGAAACTGTTGGCACAAGGAATTGTGAGATTGAGACACACTAGCAGAATTGATTTGAGACCTAGGAGAATAAATAGGTTTTCCCCTTAATCTTTCCCAGGACCACATCATGTCTTTGACGTAAGAACAGCCATTCTTTGTAACCTCAGGGATTTTCAGCCTCAAAAGCACGGGGGTTCTTATAGTCATCGGAGAGAACATCAGCAGCGTGGTGGGCTCCAGCTCTAGGCATGAGGCATCATGGTCAGTGGCTGTGTAAGCAGCAAAGCAAAGCAGATGTTGATGAGAAGAAATACCCTGTTCTGGGACTCCTAGAATTATCTTCTGAAGATTCTGGATAAATTGACAGCTTCATTATGCAGATAGTGGAAGAGCAAGAAGAATAGGAAGCATCACCAGTCACTTGAACCACTCATTAATGGAAGGTAATAAAAGGGCATTATTAATACTGAGGACTACAGAATCAAAGTGCTGGGTTCAAAATCCAGCTCACTACTCAAGTTATGTGACTATGAGAAAGCCACTTAAACACTCTGAGTCTCATTATTCTCATATGTAAAATGGGGTTGTTTGGGTTAAATGAGACAATATGCAAAATGCACTTAAAACTGTGCCTGGCTGTAAAGATAAGCATTCATTTTCACCAATATAATCCTTAAAAACTCATCATTATGACCTCATCATTGCCATTATGACCATCATCAGCATCACCATCATCGTCACCATTATCATCACTATCACCATCATCAGCATTGTCATTATCATCACAATCATCATCACAATCTTTCCCATCATCGTATTATAATTCACCACCTTTGCCATTATAATTAGCATCATTTTCAATACTAGTACCTATGGAATGATCAGAACTAAGGATGAGGACTAAGGAAAGTAAAATCACATGGGCATTATCCCCTCTATTGTATAGGTGAGGAAAGCATTGACCAGAGTTAGAGACCTGCCTGAGACCACACAGTTAATCAGGACTGGGGCTAGAATCTGAACTCAGTTCTTTAATGTAATAAAATATAACATTTTTTCCAAAAAGAGGGCTGTTACAGAGCAAAGAGCACACAAAACAGGTGACTGAACAACAACAGTAAATACTGCAGAATAATGTATCTCCATTAATGTAAGCTGTGACATGATCACATGATGGGTTGGTTTCCAAAGAAAGAGCATATTCCTAATAACTTGAATTTTGAGATGTATTTTTTTTATTTCCCACCTACAGATTAATGATGTCATAAACACAGATGTATTCTCTTGCATTTTTCCAGCCAACATCACATTGTTAATCTCCCCTGTGACCCTGACTTGTCTCTGGATTTTGGAGAGGCAGAACAATGTATCCACTTATTTTCCCGTAACTCACCCAGCATGGAAAACAAATAACTGGGCTGGCATGTCTGAAGTGCTGTGTTGTGGGCAAAACAAGGAGGCAAGACAGTCTTGCTCTTCTATTTATGGACTATAAACCCTTTACAGTGGCATTGATGAAGGGTTTATAGTCAGCACACAAGCTGGTTACCCCATAAATTGTAATGTTATATGATAAACTGGGGCTTTATAGCAGTAGTAGATATCAACGAAAAAAATGAGTTGGAGTCTGAAAGGATCTATCATTGAAGATACTTGCCACAACTTTAAATATTCAAGCTTGTTTTTGTCTTCATTTCATTCAAGCAGGGGCTAGTTTATGTTCTCCTGAGTAGGGATTTATGGATTCACCTAGAAATCAACTGTGTAAAAATAAAATAAAAACAATGGAAGGCACCCTGAATGGTGAATGGCATAGTCATGATGTGGATAAGAAATAGAAGAGAAACACTGAATTATTCAAACATTTGGGTTTCCCATTTTTACACTGGCAGGTAACAGGTAAGTCCTCCTCCAGTTTCGGGCCTGCTAATATGCTAAGACATCTCGCTCACTATATCGAGAAATGGAAAATATTTACAAGGGAAATGTGTTGAGCATAACTTAATTGCCTCAAGTTTACATTAAAGCTGAAAGCAGTAAAATGTCAACAAATGTTAATTTCCAGGACTCTCTAATGGGCACACACTCTTTCAGTTCTCAATTCTGTCCTTATTCATTATGGAACTGAAATTGCTAATATTTACTTATTACTTATTTATATTTTCATTTGAAAGTAAAAATAAGCTCATTTGCCATAATAACAGCTTAATATTTCCAGTGCTAAGAAACTATCTTTTAAAAGATTTCTATTTATGGCCCCTCAGAAGAAGAAATAAGAGAGTTTTCACTTTTTGCCTATGGAATACGAGGAAAGTATCATTAACTTGGGACATGATCATCACTCACTTTGAAGCTTACTTAGTATTCCGGAAGATAAGGGGCCCTGAATTCACAGAGGCAAGGAATGGCTTGATGCATTGGCTGAACCCATCCTGCAAACAATGAGAGCTAAGAGGATCTATTCCAGAAGTAAGAGTTCAGCCTCACATCACATTGCAAGCCTGACGTCATTTGGAATTGACCTGCTAAAACATCCCGACTCACTTTGCCAGAGGCTGGAGGGACTGTCCACTCTAAGCTCAGTGGCCCAAGTCCCTCCAGTTAAATCAGTAGACGCCTTTTGGCAGATATCAGAGCCCGGATTGCCATAGGTTGCTTATACCTGAATTCCTAGAGGCCGTGGGACACCATTTATACTCTCTCAATTTTCTCAAAGACCTTCCACAGACCTAGAGATTACCCTTCACCTTGGCCCAGCTATATGACTTCCCTCTCCACAGGCAGCTTTGGCAGGTCACTCCTGCTCTTGTCCACCATGACCCCTTCTAATTAATAACCAATGCTAGAAAAACAAAACTTCCCAGCTTTCCTGGTACTGAGGGACTTCCTAGGACAGACATCAGACTTTCAATTTTAAATCCAGGAAATTTCCAACAAACCAGAATGTGTTGGTCATACTACCAGTGACCCTGAATTACTAGGAATGGCTGAGATACAGAAATCCTATTAGCAGCTTACACAAATCTGAATGAGACTCAGAGGAGAGAATGAGGGGGGTGAGAAAGGTATAGAGCTCTCTGATTAGAGGAGCACTTATCATTCAATTTTGTGGGTGAGGGGCAACTAGACTGATGGGGTCTAGAGCAAGGAAGGAGAATCGATATTACCTTTTATGACAATGCTGATGATTAGAAATGGCTGCCTGGAGTTGTGTGTTAGGGAGTATTCTGAGGCTATTTAACAAAAGAAACATGAATGGCAGACTTCAAAGAGGGATGGAAAAAGACAACAGCAAGAATATAGATAGATAGATAGATAGATAGATAGACAGATAGAATCGACTAAGAATTGGATGCAATGACCCTTTAAGCATTAATTTAAAATTAACTTTAAAAAAATCTAACTAAATAAACTAAAAGCAGTATCAACCAGTGAAGAAAAATGGTAAAGCACAGAAAACTTTGATAGCAATGGTTGTCCTTTTTCTATGCATAAATATATTCTAAACAAATAACACTGCGTATACTGCTTGCCAACCTAGTTCCTTTTTTTTCTTGTCTTGTTCAAATAAAATAAGATATTTTGAATAATATCTCTGCCATTAAATACTATTCTACATCTTTATTGCAGATGGCCACAGAGCATATTATTACATAGAACATGTCCAAATTTGCTTCACAGCTCTCCTATTGTTAAACACCTGGTTGCTAATATTCACCCACTTTTTACCTACAAACATGGCCATTTCAAATGATTCTGCCTAATAACACATTTGACCCTACCCCAACCTAATAAAACACTTATCTATTTATAAGAATAAAGGCAATGCGCATTTTTGGGACTAGGGTCTGCACACTCCCATGGTCATTTCCTTAGGGGGAAGTTCCTGATAGTGAATTTACTAATTCTAAGGATGAATTCTCATCCTAAGGAGGAATCATCACATTTTAGCACCGGAAGGGGTTTAGCCACTCTCAGTATGGAAAAGGAAATACTACCCCTGAAGCTTGGTGACTTGTTCAGAGCTGGGGACAACGACCAGCACCATGGACAACAGCTTCCAAAGTCACCTCTGCTAATTGAAGTGCAGTCCCCCCGCACCAGCCCTAAAATAAATCAAAGCACCTGATCTTCTTGCCAAAGATGCAGGCCTGATGAAGACATGGGCATTTGTGTCCAACACTGGGAGTGTGCGTCTGTGGGGAAAGAGCAAAGTTGGATCGCTCTGTGATGCTGCATCAGAATGAGATTCTTCCAACTGCGAGCATCTATTCACATTCCATCTTTATCCATTTATTACTTATATTTATTACTTACGTTAGAGGGCAGAGAGTGCATTGCAAAGTCTTTAAACTGTCTCACTTCTTTCATTTAAATAAGTGCATTCAAAAGTATATTTTTATATTCACGCCAAACTCCACAAATTTTTTCATGTATCTTTAAACATTATTATGTTTTTAATTTCATCCCTAGTCCACCAAAAATCAACCTATTTATTAATGATACATGGAAGATTCTGGTAAACACTAGATTCATAGATATTCTGGGTTCTTTTTTCTTCTCCTAGTATATAATAAAAATAAAATCTGATGAACATGGTTTGGTTTTCAACCAAACTGCATATTTCAGGTATTTAGAATTGATAAGTACAGTAATTGCCTCAGAGTCTTCTCCAGCTTGGAGAAGCCTGTGCTCCAAAGAGTGAAGTATTACTGATAACTAAGTCTTGCTTTGCTGCAGCTCTCTGTAGCCTCTCCCTCTCCCTCTCCTTTTCCCTCTCCCTCTCCCCCTCCTTCTTCCTCTCCCTCTCACTCTCTCTCTTCTTTCATCCTCAGGAAGAGAGATGTTGGTTTGCAAATTGGCCCTGTACAATAGTACATGGAGCGAGGGCAAGGAGAGACCTAGGAGAGAGGCAGGTCACTCCAGATGGGTAGGTAGCAGGGTTAACAAGCAAGGGAACTTTCCTAGGAGGCTGTGTCCCAGCAGCCACAGGATGAGTAGGTCTCTATACCACCCACCAGAATCTCCAAGTTTGTACAGAGGCCTTAACTGAGTTTGGTCACGTATCCTGTCCAAATGGTCTCAGCAACACCTACTCTCTCAAGGCTGGGAACTTGAAAATGGCTCCTGGCTGAGAACCACTGCTTTACCAGCACTGACGTGATAGGATCTTGTTGGGAATTCAGAGTCTCAGGTTCTTCCCACCCTTCTCAGTCAGAATCTGAGTATGACAAGGTTTCCATATTAGTTGTGTGTGCATCGAAGTTTGGGAGACACTCTGCTGTAAGGGCAGGTATCCTACCTTGTGCATTTTTAGATGTGGTTTGTCTCTTACAGATTTTGACCTGAGGTTGAGAAGTCTGCTGACCCTGAAAAAAATATTAATCAGTAAATCAATATATCAGTCTTACTATTCAGGTGTGAACAAGTGTAGATGACCTTCCTTGACCCATCCAAAGGATGTCAGCATCATGATAAATCATTTCACAATCTGTCACATCGTTTTGAATAGGCTGGAGCCATTGGAAACTGTTGTTCTTTCAACCTGAACCTCAATTGGAGCCCCAGATGGCATTAGTCTTTGTAGTAGTGGATAGACTTGGGAATCAACAGCCTCCCTATTTGCTATATGACAGTGGGTAAGTGACTTACCCTCCATGAACTTCTTGCTGTGCTTATGAGAATAAAATGAACCTCTGCCTACAAATTGGCTAAGACGTAATAAGAGCTCAGTGAGTGCTAGCTCAGATGCTATGAGTTCTGTGATCTTGGGAAAACATGTTTAAAATCTATGGAAACCCTTTTTCTCATCCTTCAAATGGGAGGAATGTGGTAGAGATGCCTCCGTCTTACATGAGAAAACACACTTTTTAGACCCTTAGATTCCTGGCACTTGGAAATGCTGACTAAACATTTCTTATCTTCATCATTAGCCTTCCTGCTGTATGTATTTAGATTGGTCTTGACTTCGTAATTTGGCCTAAATGAAAAAAGACACCCGTACTGCTTCTTGTCTTTTCTACTTTTCCTGTCCACCTCCTCCAATCGTAAAGTTGTCCTTTCTCTGTCTCCTTCTTTTCTCTGAGGTTCCGACAAAATGTCATCCTCATTCCATTTGGATATCGCATCATTACCATGTTCTTAATGATCATCTCCCCCAATCTCTGGCACCAGGAGGGAGGAGGGATTTGACCAGGGAGAAATCTTGGTGGTATGCCAGAATTGTAATCACCAGGAAGAAACCAGCAGCCACCAGAGTCACCAGGAAAGCACGTCTGGAAAACAGGTGACAATGACATGATTCCATGAAGGAACAAGAACGGAAGCGGGGATGGAACTAACGTGTGGAAGTCGAATTTAAAGACGAAAGACGGCCAAAGGCCCCGTCTCCCTGAGACTTCCTAGCACCAAACAGCCAGATCACTCTGGAGGCAGCTGCCTCACACATGAGATCCCGTTTCTTCGCATGCATTCCTCCTGGATGAATAGTTCCCAGCTTTAAATCTATGGCTTTTTTTTAAAATAGATATTTCCAAAGAACAAATTAGCTGGCAGCTTCCCTCTCCCCTCCTTGCCCCACTCAAAGTCAGAGACTCCCTCTGCAGCCTCTCTCTGCTGCACAGAATGATCCAACTACCTTCTAAATTATAAAAGGGAAATCTCCCCCATCGTGGCGAGGCTGGGATGCACAGCGCTGCAAAACTGTAGCAAAAATGTAAACAAAGAATCCCGCAGAACCGGGGGCAAGCTGTCCACAGACGCCCATCCCAGAGGCTTCCATCAAAGGCAGAATGGCTTCCCCAGTAAATGAAGCCAGTGCAACTAATAAACTCAGGCACTAATTGCTGGCTGCAGATGTATTAACTGAAGCAAATGCGATGCCGGCAACCATTAATTATCTAATGAGGCCAGCAGTCTTCGGATGAGGTGGGGGCTGATTAAATATTAAAGGGTGGCATATGGAATGTGCCAGGAACAAAAGATTTCAATCTGAAAAAAAGAAGGAAGAGGGTGTCGGGGAGGGTTGGAGGGGAAGATGCCTGCGTTCTTTCTTTTTCTTTTTTTTTAAAGACAAAAGCTATCCCTGAGTCTGAGAAAGGTAATTAAAGCCCCATTGCTAGCGCAAGTCTCAGTGAGTTCTGTGAAACCTGACTTCTGAAGCTTTGGAGCAGATGAAAAGGTTTCACATGAAAAGGGGGTGACAAAAACATTCCCATGCAAAGGCAGTTGCCTCTTTGTTTAACCCTTGGAGCCAGGGTGAATGCCTGCTGGATTCCTGCTGGTGAGCTTTTTCTTCTGCTCTTCATTTATCGGAAATGAACTTCCCAATTGAAACGACCCAGGGGGCATGTTCCTGTGTAGGGTCCCCGAGGAAGGCATCCCCAGCTCAGTCTTTAGGCTCCTCTTGGAGGGCTTGCATATTAAACCGGACAGGAGTCGCTCTCAACAGGATACTAGCAATATGCCTGCCATCTTGCTACGCCCTTGACACATGTGATCTCATCTCATCCCCGAACAACTTGCAAGACAGATATTCTCCCCCATTTCAAAGGGAAAACATGTAAAGCTTAAAGGGCAAAGTGACTTGCTCAAGGTCATGTGACCAGTAAAGAGCAGATCTGAGATTTAAATCCAGGAAGGTTATTCTAATGCAGTGGTCAGCAAACTCATTAGTCAACAGAGCCAAATATCAACAGTACAACGATTGAAATTTCTTTTGAGAGCCA
>NW_005365229.1:1033799-1053388 GCF_000412655.1 Myotis brandtii | reverse complement strand
AAAACTGACTTCTGCGCATGGGCCACAAAGTTTCAATCGCACTGTACGTGCGCGCCCGCACGTGGTATTTTGTGGAAGAGCCACTCTCAAGGGGCCAAAGAGCCGAATGTGGCTCATGAGCCGCGGTTTGCCGACCACTGTCCTAATGTCTCAGCTCCTAACCATTGTGGCGCACGCCCCTCCCACCCACATAAGGGCAGTTTCATAGTCAAGTGATACCTGAAGCATTACTTGGGTGACACCTGCTTCCAGTAGAAAAGGAGGGGAGAGATTTAAGTGGTTTTCTGACTGTCCCTTGAGAAGGTCCAACTTTTGAGAGTTGGAGAATGAGATCTTCTGTGAAGCTGTCTCCGGCCCCAAGGAAGAGTTGGATGACCAGATGTCTGATTTTCGGAGTCTGAGGTGTTTCCTGGGCAGACAGGACTTTAGTGCTCAAATTGGGAAAGCTCTAGGCAAACCTGGATGGCTTACCACCCTAGTAAATACAGAAAAATGTTTAGGCAGGTCCTCTTAATTTAAAACCCTAGCTATGTTTGGGTGGCATTTTTACCAAGTTTATATCAAACTTGTATTCAAGAGGGCTATAAGGGAGAGGCAGGGCGATAGTAAAAAGATGGCATTTGGAATGACTTGGGTGATGGTGCCCACATTAGGCATTTCTTCCTCTAGGTCTCAATTTCTAATCCAGAAATTGAAGTGATTGATGGTGTGATCAACCTCTACATTTTCTTGCAACTTTAAATTTCTACTGAGTTCAAATAGGGGGGAAAGGAGTATTTAAATCATTGTCATTAATGACAGTCCCAACATTCATAGAGTACTTTACAGTTTGCAGAGTGCTTTATCTTGCCATATCTAATTGTATTCCTATGCATTCTTGAGATATAGGCAAGCTTTTGGATGATATATTGAGAAAAGTAACACTCATTAATTTGGAGCTGTTATAGAAAAGTTATTAAAGCAACCTGCATTCAAAATAAATCAAGGTCATAAGTTAAAACCACAGACATTTCTCTCTCACCATTCCAGTTACCAGACATTGCATAATGTGTATTTTAAAGGAGGCAAGATATATTTCAGAAAATCCAAACTTAAAAGTAGCGAATTGCTTCTTTGTACTGGAGAAAAAGAACCCGGTTTTCTTCAATCAGCTCTCTTCTCTTCCCCAAATCTGTAGCCCAGCATCCCCTACAGTGTACTGCTTCAGCGAGATGCTACAGGAAAAAAAAAAGATTCTATACTAAATACAGATACATTTAACAACATGGATGAATCTCAAACCATCATCATGAGTGAAAGAGCAGATTGGTTTTTGAACAGGTGAAATCAATTAGTAGTGAGAAAAATGCAAGTGGCGGTTTCTGCCAGGTTAATGGTGAAAATAATCAGGAAAGTGGTTTTCTCTGGGTTAGTGAGTGGGAGTAGGGATGGATGGGAAATGGCCACTGGGAAACCAAGGGTGATGAATTTGGGCCATACAGATCTATGCATTTGTCAAAATTCTTTAAAAGTTTAATTTAATTGTAGTTTGATTATTATTTAAAATTCTTAAAATTTGTACAGTTTGCTTTATGTAAGTTTTACCTTAATAGAAATAGAATCATAAAATAAGATTAAGTCTAGTTAATAATATACATGCTAAAGTATTTATGCTTGAAAAGTACTGAGGTGCTACAATTTACTTTGAAAGGCCTCCAAATATAAAATGGATCAATGAATGGATACAAGGATAAAAAGATGGATGGATAGATGAATAAAAAGACAAATAGATAAAAAATAAATGGATGAATAGATGATAAAACAAATAAAGTTTAAATTGTAAAAATCTAGGTGGTGAGTACATGGATATTCACTGTAAAATTGTTTTAACTTTTTCATTTGTTTACAAATTTTCATAAGAAAATAGTGGGTAAAAATAAACATATCATAATTTTTAAAAGCGTTCTATATTTAGGAAATGCCACATGTTATTTATCCACACAGCTAAAGCTTTAAGTCTTATAGTTAAAACAAAATAAGTAAACTTTACTTAGTTTAATACTTATAAACATATTTGATTATGGAACTCTTGCTTTTATTTATATTTTTGTTTGTATTTGTGGTGCATCTTTAGTTCTTACACCCTTTGAGGCATGTTATACTATCAGAATGCAGCGTTAACAGTAAGTTCAGGTATCCCCTAAGAATGTGTGCTCTTTAGAATGTGTCAAGTCTTGGTTAGGATATGGTAGTTATTAGAACTGGGCTTCTTTCCAAATTGAGCAGAGGTGTTTCATATTTGGTGCCAGAGTTTGCTCACCTGTATGTTATATAATATGGTCCTTCTTGCAGGAATTTCATGAAAAGTAAATGAGGTAATTATGGAAGGTGGCTACCTAAATGGAAGAGTAAATGATTCCCATAAAATTCATTGTTGCTTTTGAAAAGTTTGAGCAGTGAGTAGTGTAAATAAAGATAAATCCACACCACAGCACACCGCAGTGAAAAATTAAAACAGCATTTATCCAGAGGAAAATTTACAATCCCCACAGAGAAAAGGTAGTATTGTACAAGTAACAATATGTATATTAAGACCAAACTTATCATTCACCTCAATGAAGGCCAGAAGAAAATGGAATAATATCTTCAAAAGTCAAGGAAAAAACTAGAAATTACTCATATGCTCAATATGAGTAGAATGAATAAATTGTAGCATTTTCATGCAATGGAACAGTAATAACAGTAATAAGAAAAAAAATGACCAGCAACTATATTCCAACAATGTGAATGGAAGAAGCCAGACACAAAATAGTATATACCTTATTATTTTATTTACATAAAGCACAAAAAGAGAGAAAATTAACCCATGCTGTTAGCAATCAAAATATTGGTTATCATTGTATTGGTGGGGGGGAGGAATGAGAGTTAGTGACTGATAGAGAGAAAATGTTTTTGGTTATTAGAAATATTTGTTTCTTGATCTAACTTTAAAATCATAAGAGTTGCACTCACCTAACTAGCTAGCTATGAAGCTCCCATATAAAATTAAGAGACTTGGAGACAAATCCAAACATCTGGAATCCTTAACAGATAAATAGACTGAGAAGGAACTAATCCTATCTAATAATAGACAAACATGGTAATTGACCATACCTTCACTATGCCTCCCATTGGCTAATCAGCGTGATATGCAAATTAACCACCAACAAGATGGCGGGTTAATTTGCATACGTAGGCTCCAAGTGGTAGAGGGAAGACTGAAGGCCGAAGGTGGCCCGTGTGCGGTGGGCAGCGGGGCGGGACAGCACAGCACAGGGCCTGCCATCTGCGACCCAGGGAGCAGGCCTAAGCCAGCATGTGGTTATCTCCCGAGGGGTCCCAGACTGTGAGAGGGCACAGGTCTGGCTGAGGGACACCCCCCACCTCTCACCACCCCTCCCCCCGCCAGTGCACAAATTTTTGTGCACCGGGCCTCTAGTCACAAAAACAAAAGAAGAAAACTAATTGAGCTGAAGAAAAACATGAATTAGCAGATGAAAAAGATTCACATCTTCTCAGGACACACAGATGTACAGACTTCTAGTAAATCCTAGTGATATAACCAAATCTCAAAAATAAAAATATTTTTCATACTTGTTTATGAAAAAGACAGATTACAAACAAAAGGACTGTGGTTCAAGTATTTTACATGTAGCCAAAATATAACTGGCATTCAATAGCAGAGAAAAACTTATTTGAAGAAGTTGGCTGAGGAAGGACTTCAACCAGGAGAAAATGAGCTAAAAAGGAATACCTCTAGATAGGCAAAGACAAAGAATTCAACATATGGAAATGGGCAATGAATCTTATAAATGACCTAAACAAAACACAGGGGTTGAGAGTTTCAGAGGGACAGGATAAAGGATGTTCAAGACCTTGGAAGGGGACAGTTAATGGACAACAAGGACAAGCAACAGCATGGGAGACAGGGCTCATTATTGGCACATGGTATGGTATAAAATATAGGTTTCAATATGTCTGTTTATAAAAGAAAAGCTAATGGGAGGACACTTCAGAGCAGCAATTCAAAATTATTAAGAAGGACACAAAGACAAAAATTTGATTATAACATTTAGACTCAAGGTTGGTTATCATCCAAACCTTGGTGCAGAGGTCAGCAGAGGTGCCCTGTGGAACAGGCATGTTGCAAAGCATGACGGTGGTATCTTTGCTCTGTGGAGAGAAGGCAGAGGGAGAAAACAGATGCAGGAGAAGGGAGAGCTTCTTTTGTGTTGAGAGCTATGGTGAGTGGACCTTGGAATACAAATTGCATTTTCAGAGAGGGAAGTTGCAAACATACCCCACCACCACCACCACCACCTCCCCCAGGCAGTCGAAAAAAGACTGCTGTGAAATAAAACCCAGCAACCCACAGCTGCAAATCCCTTCAGTGTGACCAAGGTGCTCAGAGGTTTCACTGGCAACAAGGGAAGTGTCAACTTCTGGCAAGCACGTCACCCCCAAAACTGATTTGCCTGAAGCGTGGGGACGATCCTTCCCCAACCCACATTTTCTTTTTTGATAATCCCCCTCTTTATTATAATCTTCTTAATATCCATCTGTTACCCTGTAGGCAGAGGCTTCTTAAACTCCAATATCAGGCTATTTTTATCACAGAAGAAGATGTAAAGCAAGAGAACACAGTTTAATGGATTTTGGAGCCCGTGGCCCTCTTTAGCATCATTTCCATAATGAAATCCAGTTACAGGCATCCATGTTGCCACAGTTGACTGTTCACAAAAATGAGGAGTGAACATTTCCTTTGTGTAAAATATCCCCGCAGAGCAGAGTGGGAGACGCCCACCTGGGACAGTCACCTGGCATGCCCCCTCCCACCTGGCCCTGGAGGATTGTTCCCTGATGTTTGAGTCAGTGATACCCAGTGGCATTGGGGGCATGTATTTCATGCCAGGCTTCTGTGAAGTGGGCTAATGGAAGCTGGTTTGCATGGTACAAGGTTTAGGGAGAAAAATTCTTTTCCCTGGAGGAAACCCCACAGATTTCATGAGATAATATTGGGGATATGCTGCAAAGGGGCTGACAGCCTTGATACTTGTCCATATTGCAGGACACATTAGATAACTTTGTTTGTTCTCATTAATAAATGTTGTCTTCAACCCTTAACATAATAGCCTATGTGGCTGAGAAATATTGGTCCTGTGGGTCCAGGGCTTGGTTAGGTGGAGAGGCTTTGTGTAACAAAGTGGATAACAAAACATTTTCCTACAATTTTGAAATCTGCAATCCCTAGGTCATACCCAAGGTGATGTAAACTTGAAAGAGTGCAGGAACTTGAATTTAGGTGCCCAGGCTATGTTTGAATGATGGGAGTTGGCTGGGGGTTTTGTGATGTCTTTTGAAAGGTCTGTTGTGTAATGGAGGAGGCCTTCAAATGCAGCCTGGCCCCTGAACATCTCCTGGTCCCAAGTCCACGATGGCACTCAACTGGCCTCCTAAATGAAGGAGACATCTGGTCCTCTTTCAGGAGAGCCTGACCCAACAAGACAATTGCTTGTGTCTTGAGTGACTAGCATTGCATCTCCAGGAAACTATGGGCCGAATTGCTGTCCTTCTCCTGAATGAGAACAAGGAGGGGTAATTAAAACTGAGGCTGAAATAAATTGAGTTCTTACTCTATGTCATGGGAAGAATATTTTATGTGACCTCACTGGTTTTTAAACCATGTCTATAGCAATTTTTATTGTGATCCCCATTTTAAAGAAGGAAAAACTGAGGCTCGGAGGACTAATTGATATAGCCAAGCTTCCCTATGAATCAAGTGTTGGCACTTGTCCTAGGGCCAACTCTGCTGGACTCTAAGCCCAAGCTACTAAAAAGTTTCTGTTCTATTGCTTTCTTAGTGATGATCAACATCTGACCTCTTTTCAGATGGTGATATTCAATGAGAGATGGAAGGCCTTGTCTAAGGACATACTGACTTGCTGGCATTTGAGGTTGAAACCTGAGTCTCTTGGTGAACAGTATTCTATAGAAATGTAAAAGCATATACAGGTGAGACCAACTATTCCTGGGAAAATGTGTCCCACAGGAAGTATTCTCTACTAACCACAGAGTACAGTTGACTACATTTCTCTCCAATCCTATGGTATTGCTGGAACTATAGTGTTTGATTTTCAAAAAGAGAATGTGAACAAAACAAACAGTAGGGTTTAAACTGACCTCCTGGATCAGCTTAAGGAACCTTTGCTCTCATTAAAACAGGCCCTGTTTGGATGCAAAATAAGCAACTCCTTAAACGGTGTGATTTGAGAAGGACCAGCAGTGGCCTCGCCCTCCTCATATTATCTTCTCTGCTGCTGCTTAGCCCTGGAGTCTAACCCTTCTTAGTTAAAATATATAACTATTTATTCACTCATTCTGCAGTAACTTTTATTTTATTTAAAAATAAATTTTTATAACATAAAATTTAACACCATAGCCATTTTTTAAGTGTGCTGTTCTTAGGTATGAAGTACATTCAGATTGTTGTGCAATCCTCACCACCATCAATCTCCAGAACTTTTTCAACTTACAAAACGGAAACTCTGTACCCATGAAACACTAACTCTGCATTTCTCATTTTCCAAGTTCCTGGTAACCACCGTGCTACATTCTGTCTCTATGAATTTTAATACTCTAATGGAATAGAAGTGAAATCATACAGTATTTGTCTTTTGATGACTGGTTAATGTCACTTTATATAATGTTCCTGAGGTTCATCTGTGTTGTAGCTTGTGACAGGACTGCCTCCATTTAAGGCTGAGTGATATTCCATTGACTGTACATAGCACATTTTGTTTATCTGTTAACCTGCTGATGAATAAAAGGTAGGTTGCTTTTCCTTTTGGCTATGGTGAATAATGCTCAATGAACATGGGTATGCAAATATGTCCTTGAGACCCTGCTTTCAAATTTAAAAAAATATATATTTTTATTGATTTTTTTTTAGAGATAATATGTCCTTGAGACCCTGCTTTCAAATTTAAAAAAAATATATTTTTATTGATTTTTTTTTTAGAGATAGGGGAAGGGAGAGGGAGAAACATAAATGAGAGAGAAATATTGATTCGGCTGCCTCCTGCAAGACCCTTACCTGGGATCGAGCCCACAATCAAACCTTTTGGTGCACAAGACGATGCCCATCCAACTTAGCCACACCAGCCAGGGTCCGGCTTTCAGTTTTTGAGGGTATATATCAGTGATGAAGGGAGAGGGAGAGAGAGAAACATAAATGAGAGAGAAATATTGATTTGGCTGCCTCCTGCACGACCCCTACCTGGGATTGAGCCCACAATCAAACCTTTTGGTGCACAAGACGATGTCCATCCAACTTAGCCACACCAGCCAGGGTCCTGCTTTCAATTTTTGAGGGTATATATCAGAGGAGGAAGTGCTAGATAGTATTGCAATTCTATTTTTAAGGAACTGCTATACTATTTTCAGCTATAATTATGCACCACCAGGATACAGGGATGAATCACCCAGGAGCGCTCTAGACCACAGGTTAGTTGGGGAGCAAATAAAGAGAAATATGTCATGACAGTAATTGGGATGAAAGAGGCTATGAAGGACTGGCTAAGAGAGCTGGGAGCTCTGAAGAGGGTGTGCTTAGCTCCTCTCAGAGACAAGGGGGGCTTCCAGGAGCTGGTGGCATTTGAAGTGAATCTTGAGTGTGTGTTTGCTAAAGATGGAGGCTTTTTATCCTGGAGAAGAGATGCCTCAGGACCCATGATATTGTCTTCAAGTCTCTCAAGAGCTATTATGTAGAAGACTGAGCAGATGTCTTCCGTGTAACCCCGGTATGCAAGGGAGACAGATTTCAGATCAATACAAGAAAAGAGATTGCCAAAAATTAGAGCTGTCCAGCCCTAGTGCAGGCTGTCAGAAAGCAGAGATTCCACATCACATTTCCAATGACAACCTGTCAGAGATGGCAGGGAAGATCCACGCAGCAGTTAGAGCAGAATTGATGATTCCTCAGGCCTCTTCCAACTTGTGGTTTTGATTATTCTAACATTGACTCCACTGAAGCATTGCTTAAGATTCAAATTTATTATTATACATTTTCCTTTACATAAGCTCATACAGATATAGCTATATTCATATTTATCTGTATATATAAAATATATTATAAACTATAGTAACATAGCTAAATGTCCATAAATATATGTATGTATATATAAAATGCAACTTCTTTGTGACCTACAATAATAACAACTATCATTTATCAAGCAACCTACTTTGTGCCAAGGACTGTTTCAAGAATATTATGTTTTATTTCATTTAATCTTCATATTAACCCTATGTATTACATGCTATTATCATGCCCACTTCACAGACCTGAAACCTGTGGCATAGAAGCTAAGTGAGGAACTTGTCTAAGTTCACACTGTTGGTTGAACTCTGGCTCTGAAGGCTGGACTCTGTGCTAAACTGTCCCTATAGTGTGTATACTTTACTATATAGTCTCTCTTGGTAGAGAAATTTTTTAAATAATGGTTAATAAATGCTGCTATTTCATAAATTTTCTCCACAATCTTTTGAAGCATGTGTTGTAATATCTTCATTGAACAAGTGAGAAAATAAAATCCCATTAGTTGACCAGCATGTCTGTGAAGCCAGGAATGAAGGCAGACCTGTCTGCCTCCTAAAACTATTACTATCCCTCCATACCAAAGTCCTATCAGGTAGTTTAGCATCTCACAAAATCAGATTATAAAATAGAAAATGACATATCATAATTTGGACAGATGTTTATTTTTAACTCAACCTCCCCTCACCCCGACTCCACCCTGCCAGAAGAAACCCATTCCTTGGATGTTTTGGGTGCAGATAGATGTAATTTGACTGCCTTTCTTCCAGCAAATGCATCACACAAAAGGCATTGTAGAGGGCTTAGTCATAAAATGGAATTTTTAAAAAATGTTTATTGCTGGAGAGGATCAAGTTGAAAATCAAACACATGGGTCTCACGACTTTAATCAGGAGGAAACTTGCAAGTAGATTTTTTTTACTTGAAATTTAACAACTTAACAATGTGGCAATTTAATTAACCTTTCAAACACGGCATAAAGCAGCCTGTGGGATTTTCTGCTGCCATACTTAATTGTGGCAAATAGCCTACGAAGTGGCAAGAAAAATAGATGAGACACCTTTATGGTGGAAGAGGCATCATCTGTAGCTACCAGCTAGAGGATGTTGTCACAGTCCATCCCCAGCAAGTGTAACTCATGACTTGAAAATGACTCTCTTCTGGCTTTTCCCTAACAATGGCATCACAGCAACCATTAGGAGAAAATAATGCTATGATTCTGTGGTGGCAGAATTTATGTCTGGTGAGCCCTGGGGAGGACCTGTATATCCTTCTAATTAATCAATTAATTACACGAATATGTCTTAGGTACTCACTATTGGAATAATTTTAAGCAAGAAACAAACAGACAATATCCATGCTTCCAAAGTACTTAAAGTCAAGAGGGAGGAAATATACATTAATCCAGGGAAGAAAAAAAAAAAAACCTCACAACCCTCACTCCCATTTACTGAGCATCATTGATATGTTCTCTCTGCCAGGAGATTTGCATGTTATTATCACACTGAATCCAGGTAGATCTTATTATTCTCCCATCATTTAGAAGAAAGGAGACAGAAAGGGGTTATATAAATAATTTGAAGTCCCAGAACTAAGTTACTTGCCTTATATTCAAATGTAGGTTAACTACAACTAAAGCCACTAAGCTAATGTTTTCCAAATTTGAGTTATGTCCATGCCACAGTTATCTCTTTTATCTATCTCCATATATCACTTGAACCAGTTTTTATTTGCTATTTTTTCTAAATAAAATTTAGCCCTGTTTTCTGCAATGGGGTGTTTTAGGTTAATGATTTGATTTAACCAAGGGTCACATGGCTAGTACATGACATTTTTCATTCGCTGGCTCAAAGGGGGTGAGAAATTTTAGAACATGAACTACTATCATAGGAACCTTATAAAATTTTAGTCTTTAGTTTTATGATTTCCCATGTTTATTGTTTCTTTTCTCATTGTTTTCTCTGGAGATATTATAAGATAAGCAAAATAAGGCCAATATGCTTATTTGGGAAGAACTAGGAAGAAAACCATAGTTGGAAAATACAAATTATTAGTTATATAAAATTAGAAAATAGAGAAGTTAAACAAAATTTTCTAGGGTCATCCAGTTAAAACACAGTTTTTTCCAACTTCAGAACTGATGGCTTGGACTCTATGTTATACTTCCTATTATAATCTCACCATCTCTGACTTACCACTTGTCCCACCTCAACTTTCTTCCATCAGACTGTGCAGACACCTTCTCTGATTACCACCTCCCTGGATCACACTGACAAATATCACTGAAAATATCAATAGGCCATACTCCTCTGAGATCTCCTGGAAATCATTTTATTGGTGATGGCTCTTCCCCAAAACTTGTGGTGTTATTGTTAAATCAGTGTTCCATGTCTTAAAGAATAAAGTTGGATGAGTACATACCTAAGATGATTCTTTTCAAATAAGTGGAAACTGATGACCCAAAGGAGAGTAATAGGCTTGCCCATGTTGACATATGACATGAGAGGCAAAGCTGGAACCTAGACTGAACCCTTCTGTAGCCCTTCCTTGACACCATGATAAGATCGTGGAATATACTTAAGAATAGGGAGGAAATAGCCAGAGCCTTTCTTCTTCATGGCCTCTTTTTCTTTGACAGGGAATCGATTTCATGAGTAAAATGAGAGGTTGTTCTTGATGGTCTTTAAGGTCCCATAGGTCTTAGTCACTGATTTCCTCTCTCTCTCTCTCTCTCTCTCTCTCTCTCTCTCTCTCTTTCTCTCTGAACTTTTCTTTTATTCCCTGATGGTATGGGGATGTAAAGCAATGCACTACTGTATGAGAAAAACTTTCAAAGTCTTAGTGGATCCTAAATAGACTTGTTTAATCTACACGGGGATTTGAATCCTCACGTAAGACATTTTGCTTAATTAAGCCACATTCAAACATGAAAAAGTCATGTTCATACAAACTTAAGGATCAGATTTACAACTGCTGAGCACCTAGATGGTATGGATTAGTCTCAATTAGCCACATCCTGATTCTTGCTGGGAAAAGGTCACCAGATATTTCAGTCCTTTCCATACTTAAAATTCAAGTCAGCCAGCTCAACCATGGTCAAATGTTTAATAGGACACCCGGTTTATCACAAAGCCTTCATGGAGAAAGTAGGATTCCTTCATTCACTTAACAAATTGAATTCACTGTGCCACCCCGTATATTAAATACAAGGGATATACATTGATAATGAAGACCAGTTTGCTTCCTGCTTCTTGAATATTGCAGTTTAATGAGGTTTCAGGAGACTGACTACTGATAGAAGGGACTAAGTGTGGTCATCAGGAAACCTCAGAGAACAGATCTCCTTCTTAAGATTACTTATAACTTTATTATTTTTATAAAAGATGCATGGTAAGTAAAATATACAGACAGAAGACATTTGTAAATCACCCCATATATTCTCATCATAAAGAGCCATCATTGATATTAGATGAATGTCATAGTAAGTATTGTTTTATGAATAAATGCAGATTTAAGAATAGACAAATACTTTAAGCAAACATGCTATTTTTTAAATAAATGTGAATTTGAAGGTATAGCTGGAATTCAAATAAATGCTTTTTTTTATTGTAGAAAGTATAATTTCCTAAAAGGCTCTCTAATGCAAAGAAAAGATGTTACAAAAACATTAAGAAATTGGAGTCATTATGTTTTAAGCTACTTTTGCTTTTTAGATGATGTCATTGGCTGTCTGCTATAAAAGATGAAGCTCTTGAAACAAATTTCTCCCAACCTCTCTTCTCCACAACTTCCAATTTTTTATTGATATTAATTTTGACATTGCCAAGGATGATGACATTCTTATTTGGTCCTGTAACCATGATTTTCATAATTGCCAAATATTAGGACCACACTGAAATAGAGATATTGTTCATCGTCCTTTGGCCACAATCTCTTCATTCCTGAATTCTTTGTGTTAACACCTTTCATAAGTGTTATTAAACATTAATATGCAAGAGGACAATGTGGGGAACTTGTTAAAGTGCAGATTATGACTCAGCAGGTTTGCAGTGGGGGCTGATATTCTGCCTTTGCTTCTAGGCAATGCTGATGCACCGAGATTCTGTAGTGAGGTGTAATTTTCCAAAAAGCTCGTTTCCTGAGTTCTTTATGGAGACTTACTGTGTGTTTAGAACCAATGAATTCATGGGCTGGGGTTATTTCTGAATCACATTTATACAGATATTAGTCCATTTTCTTCTATAATTGAATTTTACAAAATTTGAAACCAGCCAGAATTTCACTCTTTGTAGATGATTTTCTTTGTCTCCTTAAAGACTTGGGGGAAAAAGTCATTTTTTAAAAAATGTTTACTGTTCAATAATATAAATAAAATGTCTCATATAGATCATTTGGTTTTACAGTTTCTTCTATAATGTGTGTGTCCTTTAATTGTACAGACTACATTTTGTTTTCCTTTTCAGAAGACTTTTCTCGTAGTGTATCTTGGAAAACTTTTCCTTTCTTCTGTTCCATTTCTTGAGTTCTCTCCCAGAACAGTCATTCTCTTTATTTTAAATCATTTTTATTTGTCTCCCACAACTAATCTATTCTCTTTGGGTTCTTGAATCTTTTGGAATTTATGTCCTTATCCACCCAGTTTGTACCAAGCCTTTCTTTTAGATCATAGCTAAAGGAAGCTTATCATTCCATGATATCCTTTCTTATTCCTCATTTTTCTCCTTGTGTGTGCTATCTCTCATTTATAATTTTAGTCATCCTTTCATCTTGTCTTTGGTTTATTTTTATTATTATTACTATTGGCCCGGAGCATGGACTCATGCACATTGGAAAGAAATTAATTAAAAGAAATATTTTAATATCATCATTAGCCCTTTCTCTGTAATAGAAGTGTCAACCAAATTCATGATCGACAATGACAGATCGAAGCACATGTGTGTGCTTGGTGCCAGTGAAGTTTTATATGTATTGTGCATGTGTGAGTCAACTTGCCTTTTATATATAGAGAATAAACTTGCTTAATTAGACCTGCTTTCTGATTTAGCTAAACTTTTTCCAGCCCAGTGAAGCACCCCAACTTCTCTTTCAGGTAATTGTCAGCAACACAGCAGTAAATATCAACAAACACGAAGTAGATTATTATTGTAGATCATGCAGGGAGAACAAAGGGTAAAATATTTAACTGCAGTTGTGTTTGACTATATTCCGTGCAATGAGAAAACCTGAAGTCATTTTCAAGGTCCACCATTTCTTACTTCTTTTCAATTGGGTCAAGTTTCTAAACTTTCTAAATCTCCATTTTCTGGCTAATGAAAAGAAAATAAGATTCTACTGAGTCTACTATCTACCTACTCCAGAACTTCTGTGAGGATCAAATGAGATGAGGCATGTGAAAATGCTTCTCAGACATTTGATTAAAGTGTAAAATGTTTGCACCTGGCTATAAAGCAAGTCATGTTTCTGGGCTTACGAAACTGCAAGGAGGCTAGTCGCTAGGGAGAGGAAGCCAGGCATTGCTATGTGATGTCATTATCTGGTGCTCATAGCGACCATTTCTGGGCTAGGCTGGACTGTGGGCCACATTTTGCACCATGGGGTCTTGGCAACGTTGGCTGTGATTTGGTGAGGTGTTGCTTTGGGGTGGTGGTGGGTCCTGTGTCCCACTTGGGGGAAGCTGAGTGTTGTTTTGTGGGTGCCAGGTCCATGGTGCCATTTCTCTGTAAATGGCCAGTGCACGTCATGGCAGCTCCTGCATTGAGGATCTACCCCTGGTGGTCAGTGCACATCATAGTGACTGGTCAGATGGTTGGACACTTAGTATATTAGCCTTTTATATATAGCGATGTATTCTAGTTAAGTTAATCTAGTGTTTTGATACATTTCTGTAAATCCTTTTTTTTTTTTTTTTTTTTTTTTTTGGCTGTGGTGCTAGATATTCTTTCAAGTTGAGCTCATTTTTTTTCAATACTTTGCCTTTACTTATTTAGCTATTCTCTTTTTCCTCTCTCCCTAGTTTTGCATTGCAATTTTTATCTTCTTTTGTTCTCATGACATGTAGATGATTTCTTGGGTCCTTCCTACCACAGAAAGAACTGCACAATAAGCTACAGTTGAGGGCTGAATATAGAGTATTATGTCTGCTTCTTCTTACAGCTCAAGGTTGTATCCTGGGGATAAATGCTCACCCAAAGTAAAGTGCTTTCTCTGTTAGAAATAGTGATCTGTAAGGACTCCCAGGTTCTGTTAAATATCCCAGGCTCACTCATTTATGGTCCATCTTATTCCCATGTGGAGATGCATTCAAATTTATGCTCATCTTTTAATTCATTTCCTTTGTACAGGGTCATGCTCATTTTTTGCTTCTTTTCACTTGTTTTCTTCCAGAAACTCTTACTATATTTTTCCCATCAAAAGAGGGAAAGGTTACAGACAACATCCACTGCTGTTTTGTATTTAATCTTTCTCCATTTCACCACTTCCTCCAGGTAAACACTGATCTCCTTTGGTTCATCACTGTAGATTAAAACATATACGTTCTAATATATATATACTCGAGGCCTGGTGCACAGAATTTGTGCATGGGGGAGGGAGGGTCCCCTCAACCTAGCCTGTACCCTCTCCAATCCAGGACCACTCGGGGGATGTCCTACTGCCAGTTTAGGCCCGATCCTCGCCCCTCACTGCCTCTTCCCCTGCCTGCTGGCCTGATTGTCCCCAATTGCCCCCCCCTGCCGGCCTGGTCACCCCATGCAGCCTGCTGCTCAGTCATTTGATCACCCCTCACTAACCCCCCTACCATCCTGGTCGCCCCACACAGCCTGTTCGGTCATCCGTTCAATTGCGATGGTCACTTAGGCTTTTATATATGTATATATATACATACTAGAGGCCTGGTGCATGAAATTTGTGCATGGGGGGGGTCCCCTGAGCCAGGCCTGCACCCTCTTGCAATCCGGGACCCCTCAGGGGATGCCCAACTGCCTGCCTGCCTTCCTTATCACCACTAACCATTCTGTCTGCCTGCCTCATCACCCCTAACTGCTCTCCTGCCTCCTGATCACCCCTAACTGCTCACCTGGCTGCTTGATTGCCCTTAACCACCTCTGCCTCAGCCCCCACTGCCACAGCTTCGTCCAGAAGGACGTCTGGAATGACATCCAGAAGGTCGTTTAGCTGTCCAGTCTAATTAGCATATTATGTATATATATACACACACACATATATATATGTATTCATACATACTGGTATAGATACAGGGTTGGGCAAAAGTAGATTAACAGTTGTATGTGAAACAGTTTATTTTTGTATTATTTTTTATTAATTATTGTATTCTTTTCTTTTTTAAATATATTTTTATTGATCTTAGAGAGGGAGGGAGAGAGATAGAGAGATAGAAACATCAATGATGAGAAAGAATCATTGATCAGCTGCCTCTTGCATGCCCCCTACTGGGGAGGGAGCCCACAACCAAACATGTGCCCTTGGCTGGAATCGAACCTGGGACCCTTCAGTCTGCAGGCCAACGCTCTATCCACTGAGCCAAACCGGCTAGGGTATGTATTCTTTTCTATACAAACAACTGTAAACCTACTTTTGCCCCACCTGTATATATGCACGTTTTTAAGATCCATCCATGTTAGTTTCTTTCTCAGTATTACTTTTTATTGCCAAGTTACATTTCATTGTACTTATGTTACACAAGTTGTTTATCCATTTCCCTTTTTGGGTTGTTTCCAGTTGGGGGGTCATTATGAATAAAGCTGCTACTCATAATAACCATTATTATGATTATTTGTGTATAAGCTTTTGTGTGGACATGTTTTCATTTATCTTGAACAAATACTAGAAGAATTGCTACATTATATGGCAAATACATGCTTAACTTTATAAGAAATTGTCAGTCTGTTTCCGAAGTGATTTCACCATTTTATATTCCCACCAGCAATGCGTATTCACTTATGTAGTTCACATATGTAGTTCATTTCAGCATTGTCTTGATTTTAAGATCCTACTTTTCAAAAGGATTTGTGGTGTTAAATCTGGCATGACCAAAGAAAGCCACCAACAAAGGTAAGGAAATATGCTTAAATACATTTATTTTATTAAAAAATGTTCAGCAGATTATATTTTTATAACAAAGAATTTACTTTGTAAAAAATAGAAGGAAAAATGAAGGATGCCCTCTCAGTTTGCTCCTCCCCAAATATTGAAAGCACTGCCCACCAGACAGCTTCTAGGTCTAGAAGGTCCTGGTGGGGTAAGAGGCTGGCCACATCTTGGATGCTCTAGTTCAAGAAACCATCTCTTGATATGTGTAGCACCGAGTTGTGGTTTTACCTTGCTAGGATGCTTGAAGGTGAACACTTTTGCTCTTGATTACATTTTACCTTTTCATTACATTTTAAGAGAGGGATGTTATATCCTAAAGTTTTAATCCACTGTGTTAAGATGAAAGATCCTCATGCTTTTGGTACATCATCATGGCATTATTTTCTTGACAGTCCATATTTCTCCCACTGGATGGCCACACATGATGCAGCCTCTTTCAGCACGTAGCTCCATGCTTGGCTGACAATGCATATTCAGGAATGTTTGCTGGATTAATGAAAGAAGTAGGGACAGAGAGGGAGGTCTACTGAATCAGCCTTGTCCCGCTTCATTTGTTTTTTACAAGAACCAATAATAAGGCAGAACCTATTTCTGCCTTTTCAATGAAGATACCCACATGTATAAAGAGTTTGTGATTTGTTGATGTAAACAGTAATGGCAGAACATGGTCTCAAATGCAGGTCATTATGAAGCCATCGCTCCTGCCTTCCCCCTGAGACACAGTCCCGGCTACCTGGGAAGAGTGGAACCAGCCAAAAGGACCACCTAGTTCATGTGTGGTATATCTAATGGCCTGAGGGCTGGATTCCGTCCACAGGCATTTTGTATATCCTTTACTTTAAAAAACAAGACATTAATTGTCAATTATAAAATATTCATAGGCAATCTGGGTTGCAGCCCAACTTAAGAAATTGGAAGCTCTAGCCACGTTGGGACTGCAACCTTCACAGGGACCGCTGAAAATGACTGGACAACAGCCTTCCCTTTGAAAGGACATGTGCCCTCTGCAAGTCACCACAGCCCCCTCCCTCTGGCGATGCTTCTCTACATGCCTAGCTTCCGTAGGCATTTGTGTTTGTAGCCCTGGCCCAAATAAAACAACCCGGGCCCTCTGCCCTCCCAGACTTCATACAATGTAGGTGCATCATGGAGTGAGAAATCTCCAGTCTTCAAGGCATCCCAGTCCTGATTAGAGTGCCGTCACATGAGGCCTCCCTGACACAACATTGTCCCCGAGGATTCCTTAGGCCCTGCCTCAGCGATTGAAAGTGTCGCTTTATCCAGCAGGCTCTGCAAAGACAGTGATCTACGAGGAAGGTGTGCAAATCTTGCAGGAGCAGCTCTGAGTGGAGGCTCTGGTCTCTAGGGAAGGCTCAAGGAGAGCAGGCCTGTGTCTTGTGAGGTTGTTTTCTCTCCAGGGAGAAAGGATTAATGAGAGCCAAGGAAGGTCCGTCCCCGGGGTCCAGTGGGAGTGCCTATGGAGGAAGGGGCTGCCAGACTTCCTCCTCCTCCGAGGGATGTGTTCCAGAAGAGCAATGATGGGAATCATTACCCAGATTAACGCTCCAGGGAAAACCAGCCTCCCTCCACCTCTGCTCTGTCAGCTGTGAGCTGACTCATCTTACCAGGGGCAGCCTTGCAACCCTGGATCTGCATGTGAGGATTCTCACATTTTCCCAAATCAGGAAGTCCCCTGTGTAGCTTCTTAATTGCAAGTGTTTAATAGGGATAGACCAGAGTTTGAGAAAAAAAAATCAATGTAGAACTTTCTAGAAAAGGCAAAATGATAAAGACACAGAAAGCAGGTTAATGGTTGCCTGGTGCTGGGAGTGGGTTCAGAGTTTGAGGAAACATTTTTGAGAATGTTCTAACACTGGGTTGTGGTGATGGTTGCACAAATGAATGTATCTACTAAAACCCATCATACTGTACACTTAGAATGGGTGAATTTTGTGGTATATAAAGTAAACCTCAATAAAGCTGTTAAACACATACACACACTGACGTAATGATAACATAATGATGTAATGAGGAAACAATATACAAAAATAATCAATGATGGTGATAATGATAGTGACTTTAAGGATGATAGCAAAGAATTACTGCGCAGTGCCCATGGGCCAGATGCCAAGCCAAATTCTTACATCTATTTGTCCTTATTTCTCTCTTCTCCCCCTTGAGGTATGTTCTTGTCACCATCCTTACTTTGCAGGTAAGAAACTGAGGTTTGAGAGATTAATGACTTCCTCATGGTGCGCAGCCACACCGGGGAGGACTGAGATTTGAATGCAAGTGATCTGATACCATGGATATAGTCCTTTACTGGTTGATGAATTGATTCAGTTGCTCTATCCTATGAGACTTAGCATCAAACATAAGTAGGTCTGATGTCTGACTTTAACTTCTAACTACTTGAACTCGAGCACCTGCCTTCATCAGTCTTCACACTTGCAGACTAAAGAGCATAGTACCTATCTCACAGGTTTCTTGGAAGAAAGAAATGAGATGACATAAGATAAAGCCGGGTACATATACAACGCTCTCAATAAGTGCAGATGATAGAATATGTCTATCCCTTAGTAGAGTTGTCGTTGCATCATATGAGCTTTAAAAATATCACTCAATATCAATGTCCCTGGTTTCTCTAACAACCATGGGCATTCACACCTACCCAACACTAGGCGAGTCACTGAGTCAGATCTTACACGAACAACAGGACACCGTCCTGCTTTCCAGGAAGGACAGACACATACACTAGTGACTGCACTAGGATGTCCGTGTGCTTCCCAAGGCTGAGCTGTGACTCAGCTGGCTCTTCCCAGGGTGGCACAGACACAGAGGTCACTGTTACATACAGGTGGAGAGTCTTCGCAAAGGACAGAACGCTGAGTTAGTCCTAAAACAGGAGTCTCTTGGTAGCTAATGTCCACTGTTCTGATGCTTCCAGCATCTGTTCAAACTACAGGCGGGTGCCAAAGAAACATTTTCCAGATTTGCAGGTCTGTAGAAAGTCCGGCTTCCTGTATGCTGTAAGGCTGCCTTATTTGTTTGGGGATCTTTATTCCCCTTACCTCATCTCTTTCATCATAGAGATCCTGATGGCTCCATTCTCAGGGTGGAATTCTCCAAGTGGAAGTGAACCTGGGATTTCTTGGCTGTTTCTGGTACCATCGACCCCCTCCATGCCTACTCCCCAAAGCTGCTGTGCAAAATACTGCTTTTGGGGGACCCTCGAGTCCAGTGTTGTGACTGCATGTGACATCTTTCACATAGTCCCTGTTGTGATGACGCAACCTTTTGTGAAAAGCTGTTCTTCTACCCGCAGAGTGATTTTAGAATTTGTACAACTCACAAAGTCAGGTATTTCTAA
>NW_005365229.1:1010599-1033777 GCF_000412655.1 Myotis brandtii | reverse complement strand
CTGGGGGGGCGGGGGGGGGGCGGTTGTTTCAGTCCCTAAAACACGGGGCTGCTGGCTATAATAGGCACCTGTCTTCTATCCCTGAATTTTTTTATTCAGGGGAAAATCTGCTGAAGGTGAAGTTGACTCTTCTAGCGTCATTTAGGGAATAGCAGGAGCTGGAGTGACTTGGGACTTGCCTTCTTTCAATTTTCCATGTAAGAGTTAAGGCAGCAACTTAGAAAATGGTTCTTCTAATTCTTAATAATGGCTAGCCGCCTTCCTCAATCTGATTGAAAGTAGATCAGGGTAAAACACTGCAGGCCAGGACCCAGAATACTGTCATTGTCTAACGAATAGACTTAGGAAGAGAAGAGAAGGAGATGCTGATACAGACTGGCTTCTTTCTAATGTCCCTGCCTCAGATGTTGTTAGATGAGAAGGGGATTGGCCTTTTGCCATGGGCTTGTGGTCAATTATAAAACATGTACATAAATTATCTGATTCCTCATTCTGCTGATAGTCTACCAATTGCCTTAACAGACCATAAAAATGGTAATGCCTTGGGAAACCGTTAAATGCTCAGCTATTTAGCCCAGCAAGCCTCCTGGTTTAATAATTTTGTTCATTTAACAAATGCAATTTGTAACCAAGCAGATCTGATTCTGAAGTTAGTTGGGAAGTTAAGTCGCCTCTGCAGGCCTGTGCACCCCCTCTCCGGGAGGGAGCACCCCTAGTAGCTCGCTAAAGCCAGCTTCTCAGCATGACTAAGGAGTTTGGCTCCTTTTATACAACTTAGAATGTGAGATTTTTTTTCTGTTGTCGGTTTATTTGGAACATCCTAAAGAATTGGATTCACCCGCCTGTACGACAATTAATGCAAATAGGTGGGCTGCCGATCACTAAGGGTTATTTTAATTGATTCTGGCAACGCCTTCCTCCTGGACATCACCTACACCTTGAATTAAGTGCAAAATCAAAATGAGCACTAAAAGGGTGGAGTGTGGGTTAAGTATTTTGTGTCCAAAATGGGAAAAAAACCAGCCTGTATAAACTGTAAAGATAATTGACCGAGAAGCAAGTGGTAACGTTTGGCAGGGAAGGTGGGACGAGGTGGTGAACCTGTCCTCAGAAGGACTTAGACTTTATTCACTGAGTGTGGAGGGTCTATGGAAGGTATCTGAGCACCAGGATGGGGTAAATAAATGAGTTATTTTCACGTAAACCACTTAAAATAATGCCGAACATTGGAAAATGCTCATTTTATATCAGTTAGGAGCGGGAGGGGGAGGATGGTGATTCATCAAAATAGCAAGCACATAGTAGGGGTTCTCTGTTATGTGAGTGAGTGAATGAATGAATGAATGAATGACTAGGCTTGGTGATAATATCAGAGGCCAATTTATTAATTGAACATGAGGACTTGGAACTGCCAAGTACTTGGGATAATTATCTTGGCCTGACCAAGGGAACTGTAGGAGATGCCAAGTTATTTCCAAAAGTTGCTGGGTGAGCATGAGATTCTGAACAAAGCCTAGGGGAGTGCTTTTGTTTTGTTTAATATGGGAATTGACGGCTTCGTATCACCAATCGGTGATCTCAGTGATATCTATCATCACACTCAGGTTAAATGAGCCCAGATGTCCAGTACTTTCGGTTGACTTGCTAGCAATTGATCTACTTGGCACAGAGCCTGACTGGTTGCTAACACTTGAGTCTGTAACTCTCCTGTCCTTAACCATCATCATCTACTTTTGAAGAACTTACCCTTTATCCTAAATTTATTCATGCTCAGCCTGCAGCCCTCCCCACTATTCTGCTTCGTTAGACCCATATTGTATCCCCTACTCTAATTTTTCATGTATTGGTGCCATGTTTTAAACCTCAGAGGGTGACCTTATTTCCAGGCCCTTCCGGGAAGGGGCCCACTCAGACTTGCCATTCTGTCCTGTCTCGAATAAATCACACAAACGGAATAGACCTAGTGAGATTACAAAGTCAAAGCCAAAACGTATTTTGCCCAAAGTCATTCTAGACCAAAGACAGTTCACAGACAGTGAAATGACTATTTTTCCTTTAGTTTTGTCATCTGAAAGATTTATGGGCCATGACTTTAAAAGCCTATTTAAGTTATGTAGAAGAATGTCCTGATTTTTAGATGTATGCTGAAGAATTTAGAAATGAAATGTCATGACATCTACAACTTACTTTCAACTGAGTCAGCAAAAGCAAGTATGCATATACATATATGAAGATAGTATACATGAAGCAAATTTGGTCAACTTTTATAATTGTTGGCTCTGAGTGTTATGTGTATGCATTGTACTAATCTTTCTATGTTTCTCTCTGAACATTTTCATAATATAATGTTGAAAGAAATTTCAGCTGTGATTTAATTCCATTTCATACATTCAAAGAGGTGTTCGCGCTTTTCCTTTCTCCTATGATATTGACTTTAACCATCTTGATGTATGGAACACTAGAGCCTCATTCCACCATCCAGTTACACTTTGTATTTTATTCTTTTATCCTCTTATTACTATTTTGTCCAACTCCCTTCGCCCAGAACATGAATTTACTTTCTGCTTTCAATGTAATTTTACATTTAACAAGAGTAGGCTTTCTTTCGCTGTTTCTATTCACTGATGTCTTATTTAATAAATCAAAACCATCTCTAGTCTCTGAGATTAAGCCCATCCAACACTCAATTTCTCATTAGGATGGGAACATCTGTAACTCTCCCCCTGCTAGGCTGCCACAAAACGACTTTGCATTTAGTGACGGTGGCCTAGAAGTTACATGGAATTAGATCTGACTCAATTTAGCTCACTTTGATCTGAGCCTCTTAACATAATTTTCAAGTGTTTGACCCAATCAAGATCATGAAGTGGAAAATCTGAGAAAACTTGATTACTGAGCAACAAGCGGAAGATGTTTAGAGAAATGACACTGCATGGGGGCATTGCTATGAGTGAGGCATCATGTGTCAGAATCAACCCACCAGAAAGGCACCTTGGTGTCACTCCCCGGAGAGAACACAGTGGAAGAGGCAGAACACTTAGCCCACACAGAGAAACAGAAAGAGAATAGTGGTGTGTTAACAACTTCTCCTTAGGAGACTTACTTCTCTGAGCACGTCTGCAGTAACTGATGATGGTGGCATTGGATCTCCCAGGGTTAGTGAGGTCTTCTCATTGGGGAAGACCCTGACCAGAGGAAGTTCCACTGAAGATTTGCTGATTCCCTTAATCTTCATAATGGTGCAAGGTTAATGGAGTTGTTCCCAAGTCAAAGGTGCAGAAACTGAGGCTCAGAGGTTTGAGTAATTTTCTTAATAACACACAGGACTGGTTAGCAGCACGGCTGGATCTTCACTTGGGTCTTTTGTACTTCAGAGCCTGAGCTCTTAGGTATAAAAGGAGAAGTTAGAAATCACAGCCTCCAAGCTTTCTTTCCCTTCCTAAACATTCTGTTTATGCATTCATCAGTGGACGGGAATTTGGGTTGTTTCTACATTTTGGCTATTATGAATTATGCTGCTATACATATCCATGTGCAAATTTTTATGTAAGCATATGTTTTCAGCTCTCTTGGGTATATACATAGGAGAGGGACTGCTGAGTTCATTGGTAACTCTATGCTTAACTATTTGAGAAACTGCCAAGCTGATTTCCATAGCAGCTTCACTATTTTACATTCCCACCAGCAGTGGATGAGGGCTCCGATTTCTTCACATTCTTGCCAACATTTGTAATTGCGTCTTTTGATTATAATTATCTTAGTGGGTGTGAAGTAGTGGCTCATTGTGATTTTAATTTGCATCTCCTTAATGACTAATGTTGCTGAACATATTTTCATGTGCTTGTGGGTCATTTGTCTATGTTCTTTAGAGAAATGTCTGTTCAAGTCATTTGCCAGTTTTAATTAGGTTAACTTTTTATTGTTGACTTTTAAGCTTTCTTTATATATTCTGAACACCCTTATCAGATATATGATTTGCAAATATTTTCTTCCATTCTGTGGCTTTTCTTTTCACTTAATAGTGTCCTTCAATGCCCCAAAATGTTCAATTTTGATGAAGTTCATTTTACTTACTTTATTTTTCACAAAGATATACACCTATGTTTTAAGAGTTTTATTGTTTTAACACTTACATCTAGCTCTTTGATCCATTTTGAATTATTTTTAGATGGGGTCTAAATTCATTCTTTTGCACATGGATATCCAATTGTCCCCACACTATTTGTTAAAAAGATTATTCTTTCCCCCAATGAATGGTCTTGGCACCCTTGTCAAAAATTCCCTGAATTTACTTTTATAGATTCTTCCCAATTTCCTTATTTAGTAGGTGAAGTATATATATTAGCTATGTTTTTCATATGAACACAAGCAAGCAATTATACATACATATACAAGTACATATGTCATATACATATATACATATATACACTTATATGTGTGTATATGTGTGTCTGTGTGTGTATATACATAAAATTTTTTCAAAGATCATAATCTTTTGGATTTATATCTTTGACAAATGAAACTCCAACCTGATACTGCACTATTTGAGATTTTTGGATACAGCTAAAGTTGGGCAAAATGGTACAGAGCGGAGTACATTCAATATAGCAGTTATTAATTCTACGCTAAAATTACTTGTCTTCTAATGGAACTCACTTATATTTGCCCTTTTATGGCAGTCTCCCCCTTCTATTACCATAAAATTTGTTGAAGGGAAACATCATTTGTCTCAGCAGAAATATCACCTAAAGCCATGGAGAGAGAAATCTAGCATGAAAAGCAGGCTGAGAGAAGGCGCAGGACATGGGCACCTTGGCCCTTCTGGGTCTGTTTAGCCAGTAGGCGATGCCTTTCTGCATTTAATATGCTAGAACTGGGAAAACTTGAAGATGATCTCCTCTCCCACAGTGTTCATCAGAGGGGCTGGGCTCCAGGAGGGGAGATAAAGCAGCACAGCAGAATGAGAGAACAGGAAAGTGGAGTCACATTGACTTGACTTTAAATCCTGTTCTTGTCCTTTTGCTTATCTCTGTGAACTTGGTCAAGTGACTTTACTTCTCTGAACTGTTTTTCTCCATTAGATGGCATGATGTTATTTTCATGGAAGATCTCTAAGGACTATGAACAAACTTTGTTGAATATCTAGATTAATACCGGTAACAAGGAAGTGCACAATACAAAGGTGTTGTTATTATTATAATTATTACGTAGTTCTCAGTAAACCTTTTGGCTTGAGAACTTCTATTTAGTTCACAGATATTGGCTCAAACATCACTTACTCAAAGGAAACTCATACAGCACTTTCCCTCACCCCCACACATACACATGAACCTCAATTCTATATTTGTGTACCTCTCACCTCAGTGTCAGAAAACACAGCACTTTATTCTTATTACTTCTCAATACTGTGCAATTACACACACACACCATGTAAACAAATGTCTAATTTACTTTTTTTCCTGTTTTATATTGAAATATATATTCATATAAATGAATGTCACTCATTATGGTGTGGTCCTATGAGTTTTGACAAACATAATAAAGTTATCACCACCAAAGTCAAGACACAGAACATATGGGACAGGTTTATCACCCCCCCCCCACCCCCCGCCAAATTCCTTCATGTCTCTTTGAGTCAATCTTAATCCCCACTCCAACCTCTCCAAAAAAGCTATATAGTTAGATTTTTCAAAAAGTTCTTTCAAAAATGGATTGCATTTTTTATGTGGCCTTTTGAGTATGCATTTGATATTCATCATGCTGTGTGTATCAGTAGTTCATCGATTTTTGTTGCTGAATAGTATTCCATTGAATGGATTACCAGTTTGTTATCAATTCACCCATTGAAAGGTGTTCGGATTCTTTCCAGATTTAGATGATTTTAAATAAAACCACTGTAAACGTTCATGTACAAATTTTTGTGAGATGCTAACTTTTCATTTCACTTGGGGAAATACCTAGGAGTGGAATATCTAGGCCTATCTGCAGTATTTTATATCCTAAAAAAAAAAAAAGAATACCTATAGCAGATACAATAAAATGTTGGTTTGATAAATATGAGTTGTAAGACCATAATATTCTGTACACTTTTCTAATGCTTAAAACATCTTACTAAAAATAAAACTCTCCAAGTTTTGTCAACTCAACTATTCAGGTGATAAAAGTACTAATGATTATCTCAAGGTATGCACATGGACTTTGTCGCAGTGACAACAAAGATACTAATAGTTTTTCTACCTAAAGATACTAATAGTTTTAACCATTCCACTGAAACCACTTAGTGACTCTATAAGTAGGAATGAATCAGCTTTATCAAGAGCTGACAGGGTGGCCCTTGACTCCACATAGATATTCACAAGTCTCTTCCTCCTTACCTTCTTTCCTTCTTCCTTTTCCATCTCCCCTCTGCCTCCCCCTGACCTAGGTGCCATCTTCACTCACTTACTAGTATTGCTCTTTCACTCACAACTGTTCTCCTAAAAGGAGCTTTTCAGGGAGCATGGAGAATCTCCAAGGCATTAACCTCTCTTATGAATATAGGTCATGACAATAACCCATGAGCCCTATCCCTGGCTGGGGTGAGGAGGAGGATTACAAGATAAGGGGATGGAGACAGGAAACCTATGGTGCTAAGCCAGAACAAAGAGGTAAAGAAACAGATAATCACATCCTACCACATAATCATCAGGCAGCAAAAAATCAGGTGGCCCCCACCAGCCATCTAGAAGGTGACAGTGGGGACACTTCCAGGCAGAAAATGCTTTTTATAAAGTGCCTTTGGATTATATTTCAGAAAATGGCATTAGCTGTGATGGTGATTAATGGTCTCTTAAGCTTACAAAACATTCATCAGCTTAGCACTCAGGCCCTTCAGGTAATGCAAAGAGTGAACATTGACTGGAAACATGAAATATGGGCCAGTTCACCATCCACTAACTAAAATGTTTCATCTGGTAATCACTCTGGAGCAAGATTTATTTTGGGTTTCACAAACATCTTTTTCATTTAAATTAGATTTAAGGGATTCTCTCCCGCCATCCTCTGACTTCTTAGAGTTTAGCATTTTCTGGCTTCTTTTTTTTCATTAACCCTCTCGGAATCATCTTCCAGGCAAGTGTTTCCAGGGAGAAAATTATACGTGGAGCTGAACACACATTATTAACTCCACTGGAAGTTCAGGATGATGATATGTTTCATGAGAAGTGGGTTGAGAGTTTCTTAACTAAAGGGATTATGAGGAAGCCTGATGTATCATTGAAATTTTATTCTTGGCAACATTGTTCCAGGAACCCTAGACTTGATTTGTGAAGCTCAGGTTGGGCATTGCCTCTATGAGGACCCACTTCTTGGTTCTGTCCACTCCACCCACACAATCCACACAGGACTCACTCACAATCCACACAGGACTCTCCTGTTACATCCATGAAGGCATTCATCACAACTTTCCACAGCCTTTTCTCACATACCCGTCACCAACATTCCCTCTGTGCCTCCTCATACCAGGAGGTTCATCACAGTTATGATTAAATCTCCATTCCCTCACCTTTGCTAGTGTCTGGCACACAGCAGACACTCACTAAACATTTGGTGAATGGATGAAATAACCTTTCTGAGTGTAGTATCTTTGCTTGAGCCCTGAGAGAGTGAGAAAGAAAGGCAGCAGGAGGCAAGAAGGGAAGGAAAGAGAAAAAGGAAAGAAAAAGAAAATTGTATCCCATGACAAATCTAAATGAACACCATTTTCAAGATAATAAGAAATGGCTCAAAGAGAAAATCTTGGAAGAGATAAAGAATCTTTAAGATAGGAAGCAAAATTAGATAGTTTCAAACATAAGATTATACATTGCCAATGATTTTTTCTCTCTACTATTATACTTATTTTTATTGAGTCGTAGACTATTTAATCTCCCAAGGCATTTCTATAGACAAGCTTTAGCAAATTTTTTGTGTTCTGCTATAAATAAAATAAAAAAGAAATAAATTAGGTGGTGGTGGCAGCTTTTAGGCAATGCTCTTGTCTATAGTCTTTCTTCGGGAATCACAAAAAGCAATAGCATAAATAATTATCTGAGAAAACCTATCCTAGTGATGGAAATATTCCAGTATTTAATTTTGTTGCACCCAGTTTACCCAATTACTTCTGGCCCCCTAACCCTTGTTTTTCATAAGCATATTTATTAATCAAGACACTTAAAATTGAAAGCAACAGAAAGCCAGTTCTAACATACTTAATCAAATAACAGATTTATTGCACCAAGTAATTGCATCGAACAAGGGTGAAGTTCAGGCATGGTTAATGCCAATGATCAAATAACATAATTTGTCAGTCTCTAGACTGTGCTTTCCTCTGTGTGCAGTCCATTCTCCGAAAGGCTCCCCTGGAATGGTTAAAACATGGACAATACCAGCCATAAGCTTTCTATGAGAACAAAAATTCCCAGAAGAGAGGGAATTAAGTTGTTTTTGAATAAATTTTAGGAAAAATGTCAGGATGTCCTCTCAGTAACCCGGATTGGGCACTATCTTTGTGACTAGAATAATGTAATGATGTAATATTTTCATTGGCCCAACTTAGGTTAAAGGACCACAAAATCTTAGAGTGGATAGATGGTGATCCCAAGAAAAGCAAGCATTTAAGAGGCTGTTTCCAGAGGGAAATAGATTCTGAAGAGATAATTTTATTTCTCCCTTCCACTCTTCCTTACTTCCTCCCTCCCTCCCTGCACTCCCCTCTCTCTGATGCATTTCATAACCTCAGGGGTAAAGGGTTATTTCCCAAATAGCCCCAGTGCCAGCAAGGCCTTCTGAGATCTTTGTCTTGCCAAAAAAACAGCTCCATGCTGAATTTGCAGAAAGGTTTAATTTCTCCTCTGGAGCTCTGAACAAGGTTATTAAGAGACCCTTTCAAGTTCTCCCTCTGGGAAACTCTACAAACAGCTGCAGTAAAAGGAAGAGGAAAGAAGCACTAAAGTGCCTGGAGCTCGGGCTGTGCACCTTGCAGAAGCTGGGGGCTTTGGGCAATCTCAAGGTGGAAGCAGCAGCAGGCAGGGGAAGCTGGGGGCCAGAAGATTTTCAGCAAAGCTCATTTCTGATTGGATGCCTGCCAGGAAGTACCCTATGCGGCCATATTAGTGGATTGAGAATAAGGTTAATTTCCAAGAAAGACTGTGACTTGATCTAGGATAAAGATCGGGTGGTCAGAAAATACTTTATGGTGATCAGGAAAAGGGTGCTGTTTTCTCAACTTGGGGGAACACACCCACCATGAGTCTTCTTGCTGGGTTTGATGTTATAATATGTGCTCCCATTAAGTGCTCTGAGTTTTGGGCCTCCTGCTTTGTACGAAAAGTACAAGTCATTACAGGAGCCTTGACCAAGAAAAGCATGGTGTATAGAAAGTTCACTAAACTGGGATATAGATTTCAATTTGCATCGATTCACTGACTCACCAAGGAGAATTGCCCTCCCCTCTCTGGGCTTCACTTTCTTCACTTTACAAGTAAGGAAGTTGGACTAGATCAGTGATAGAAAAAAACATTATCTCACAGGTCAGCTCTCATGGTTGGCACTGTGTTGAGGATTGTGAAATAATATCTTTACTCTTCTGGAAATAATTAGGCAACTGAGTTGAAATTCTTTGTCATATCCGTGGGAAAGGCTCCCTTTTGTTTGCTTATCCTGGAGAAGATGATCTCTAGAATCCCTTCTAGATGGAAAATTTTGGTTTTCTAAATATTTTAGTATTTTCCTTAATGCTTGAGACTTGATCGTTATTTTAACCCCTTCAATCATTTTAAATGTTACCCCACACCAGTCTTCTAGAAAAATATAGTATTACCGACTTTTTAGGGTTCAAAACTCAGAACATAAAGCTTAGAACTTAGACATTTCATTTGCCACAGTGTTCAGCCTCCCTCTGCCCTGTGTTCTGGTGAGTGAACTCCAGTGCACATTAGTAAATGACGGCGTGGGGAACCACTGCCTTTGCTTTGCTGCCATTTACCTTCCTCCTTCAGCCATGGTCACATTGTTCCTTTCTGAGGGTCCATTGCTCCCACAGATGCTAGGAAATCACATCTGAGCAGCTGGAGCATTCCTGGGGCAGGGTTTTTAATAAAATATGGTAGTTTTACAGTTCATTTTGTTGTCTTTAACTAAGGTGCGCCTGTTCTTCCTTCCTTCCTTCCTTCCTTCCTTCCTTCCTTCCTTCCTTCCTTCCTTCCTTCCTTCCTTCCTTCCTTCCTTCCTTCCTTCCTTCCTTCCTTCCTTCCTTCCTTCCTTCCTTCCTTCCTTCCTTCCTTCCTTCCTTCCTTCCTTCCTTCCTTCCTTCCTTCCTTCCTTCCTTCCTTCCTTCCTTCCTTCCTTCCTTCCTTCCTTCCTTCCTTCCTTCCTTCCTTCCTTCCTTCCTTCCTTCCTTCCTTCCTTCCTTCCTTCCTTCCTTCCTTCCTTCCTTCCTTCCTTCCTTCCTTCCTTCCTTCCTTCCTTCCTTCCTTCCTTCCTTCCTTCCTTCCTTCCTTCCTTCCTTCCTTCCTTCCTTCCTTCCTTCCTTCCTTCCTTCCTTCCTTCCTTCCTTCCTTCCTTCCTTCCTTCCTTCCTTCCTTCCTTCCTTCCTTCCTTCCTTCCTTCCTTCCTTCCTTCCTTCCTTCCTTCCTTCCTTCCTTCCTTCCTTCCTTCCTTCCTTCCTTCCTTCCTTCCTTCCTTCCTTCCTTCCTTCCTTCCTTCCTTCCTTCCTTCCTTCCTTCCTTCCTTCCTTCCTTCCTTCCTCTCTTTTCTTTCTTTCTTTCTTTCTTTCTTTCTTTCTTTCTTTCTTTCTTTCTTTCTTTCTTCCAAAGGAAGAACTTTTTGCACAGCATTTTCATTCAACAAACATTTCCTCATGTCAATTGTGGGTAACTCCCTGTATTAAGTGAAAGAGAAAAACAAAGATGAATAAGACAGTCTGTGTCCTTGAAAGGGTCACAAACTGGTGAGGAAGAGAGACTTACTTGGACACAACTCATTGTAATAAAAATCAGGCTGTGGTAAGTATTTTGAAAGAGATATTTAAAAACAGAATTATGAGAGAAGGAAGCAGAGAAAAATATGCTCTGGGTGAGGTGGTTTCCAGAGAAACTACTTGAACTTGGCAGTGAAGGATGGATGCTGGGGAGTGGGGAGAAGGTACATCCAGTGAAAACAGCCAATGTATGCAAAATTACAAGGTTAGGGTGTCTGGAGAACCATGAATAAATGGTTCAGGATGGGAGGGATGTAGAGTCTATAACAATAGAAGGGTTGGGAGAGAAGATTTACCTGGGGTCAGAATTTGGAGTGTCTTAAGTAACATTCTTACTTCAATTTACAAAACAGATCATGAAAAGCAAGTGTTTAATAAACAGAATTCTATATCCTGAGTTGGGAGGTTCAGGATGGGAGGGATGTAGAGTCTATAACAATAGAGGGGTTGGGAGAGAAGATTTACCATGGGGTCAGAATTTGGAGGGTCTTGAGTAACATTCTTACTTCAATTTACAAAACAGATCCTGAAAAGCAAGTGTTTAATTGACAGAATTCTATATCCTGAGTTGGGAGGACGATATATAGGGTACTTGCCCTCAAGGGAGTGTAATAAACCGGTATGACATACAAAGTGCTAATTGCAATAGAATGTGTAATTACTTCTCCAATGCAGAGAATTATTGGATCAAATATCTAATATCTAGTGGGGAGAATAGAAAAAGTCTCCAAGAACAAATGAGAGAGAAGGAGGGAGGTTTTCCAGGCGCAGAGAATGCCATAATCAAAGACTTGGAATCATGACAGATTCTAGCATGTTTGGGGAAATCATGATAAATCCAGTATAGACCAAATGTAGACTAAATGGGGGGGCAAGTGATGGAAGTCAAGTTTAAGAAAGCTTGTGGTTTAGTCCAGTTGAATGAAGAGAAAAAGAATGCTTAATTTATTGCAAAGTGAATTATAATTTTTTAAAAATTGCAATGGAGTATATTTGATCACACTAATATTCAGTGCCCATTTTAAATGGTCCATGATGTGTAGTATATAATCAGCTCTCTACATATATTACTCCTTATAATTTTAAGGTCAATTAATTTTCTACTTTGTATTGAGGAGCATATGAATGGACTGTATATGTAATAAAATGAAATTTTATCTTCAATATTGAAACCTTTTGTAATGTAGAGCAGCACTTTACAGTAGAATTTACTATAATGATATAAGTGTTTTATATTATGTTATCTAATATGGCATACATTTGGTATGTGCATTTATGGAGTACTTGAAATGTTACTAATACAACTGAGGAACTAAATGTTTTATTGTGCTTAATTTTACTTAATTTAAATTTAAACTTAGGTGGCCATATTGAGTAGCACAGGTGTAGACAAAGGAAATATATGAAAATCTGAGATTCAAAATTTGACTGAAATAGGTACTCAGAGCAATGCTGCAAGAATGCACAAGTGAGACAACTTATTGGAAAGAACTATGTCAAGTGGGAATCCCATTAACTCCTTTCTGGGACTGAGATGGAGATAGAAAGACAGCCTCGGCATTCTTTTTTTCTAGAATTAATTACCTTCTAGTTAGAGTCATTGAATGAATCACGTTGAACATTGAACTTTGAAAGCAATAGAAATAAAACAGCAAAATTAAGACAAAACTTAAGCCCCAACCTCAGTGTGAGTGTTTGACCTCTAATAAAATTATATCAGAGAAAGATTGTACACAGTCCAGGATAAAAATAAAATAAAAACCTGTGCCTGAGATGAACATATCTTGCTTCCACTGTCTGTCACCTCTTCCCCATTCTTCTCATAGCAGCACCAAACTTTTAGGGGGACCTGCCATTTCCACATTCCATATGGCCCTCATAAAGCATCAAACCTCAAAACTTGGGCTTGCTACAGGCCCAGGACTGGTCAATAAAAAAATTCCACCACCCTGAACTCAATGATTGGTCCAGGGATGAACCAGCCAAGCCAACCAGAAGCTTCCCTGGAACTCTTTCTAGATTTTTCTCTGAAGCTAAATCTAAACATATTATAGATTTGGAGTGGCCAGTGATCATTTTGTTGATTGTCTAGGAGAGAAGCCAAGCAGAGGCGGCCCCTTGAGTGTGGCTCTTCCACAAAATACCACATGCGGGCATGCACATGCAGTGCGATTGAAACTTCATGGCCACACTCAAGGGGCCAAAGAGCCGCATGTGGCTCGTGAGCAGCAGTTTGCCGACCACTGGTCTAGGAGAGAAGCCAAGCAGAGGGAGAAACAGAAATATCGAAAGCCTAAGATGTAGTTCAAATCCCTGTATTTCCTGTGCCACTTCAGGAATTCCTTCTTATGTGAGGTAATCTATTTCCTCTTTATACAGGACATGGGTTGAGTTGATTTTTGTCATTTGCAAGCAAAAGCTTTTACTGCCTGGCTAGTGTGGTTCGGTGGTTGATTGTCCCATGAAGCAAGAGGTCACCAGTTCAATTGGGCTTAATCACCAGTAAGGGGCGTGCAGGGGGCAGCCGATCCATGACGTTTCTCTCATAGATCTCTCTCTATCCCTTTCACTATCTCTCTCTCAAATCAATAAAATAAAATAAAAATTATTTTAGCTGGCTCGTAACTCGAATTTTAGCTCACAACTCAAATCAAAAAATTGGCCGAAAGACGGCTCGTATCTCGAAAAACTCATTAGATGGAACACTCGTAAGTCAAGGCCCCACTGTATTTCCTGTGCTACTTCAGGAATTCCTGCTTATGTGAGGTAATCTAGTCCCTCTTTATACAGGACATGGTTTGAGTTGATTTTTGTCATTTGCAAGCAAAAGCATTTACTGCCTAGCTAGTGTGGTTCTGTGGTTGATTGTCCCGTGAACCAAGAGGTCACCAGTTCGATTGGGCTCAATCCCCAGTAGGGGGCGTGCAGGGGGCAGCTGATCCATGATGTTTCTCTCATAGATTTCTCTCTATCCCTTTCACTACCTCTCTCTTAAACCAATAAAATAAAATAAAAATTATTTGTAAAAAGCCTTCACTAATACATGGGCCCATGGAAAGTACAGATTTGATAGATGTTTTTCCATTAATTTAATCTAAATTATTTGCCTTAGACAGACAAAATGATCCAGTAGGGGGCGTGCAGGGGGCAGCTGATCCATGATGTTTCTCTCATAGATTTCTCTCTATCCCTTTCACTACCTCTCTCTTAAACCAATAAAATAAAATAAAAATTATTTGTAAAAAGCCTTCACTAATACATGGGCCCATGGAAAGTACAGATTTGATAGATGCTTTTCCATTAATTTAATCTAAATTATTTGCCTTTGACAGATAGATAAAATGATGGTTTTCATTTACTAATGGAGGGTTTTGGAGCTGAGTAATTTTTCTTTATTATTATTTTATCAATTAAAGAGTAAAAGAAAAAAGTGGAAGATAACTTGGACTTCTCCAATATTTTGACAACTGTCATATTAATATATTGAAATAGGTGTCCCAGGAGTATGCCTTCTATTTTAAAACCCCTAAAATTAAAATATAGAATCCCAGTAATTAGGACCACACTAACATCTTCACTCTTTACCACTGACATGTGGAGGAATTGCATTTTGAAACAGGAGTTGTGGTCAGAGTTTGCCCACATTCTGATAGAACCATCAGCTGTCTTGACAGGCTTGGCTCCATCCTCTCATCTACCCACATTGGGGAGAAGCTAGGGAGTCCTCATAACTCAAAGTAAGTTTTCCAGGTGATTGGCATTTATTTGGGGGAGAGGTACAATACCTACCTTAGCTTGGAGATCTCTAAGCCTGCTCTGTGGACTGTCAAATATGATACGAGTTCCTAACTGAACAAACAACCCAAAGTGAAAATTCTCTACAGATCAATGTAATCATGTAGAAAGATAAACCATGGAAAGAAAGATTCAGGGCAGTTGCCTAATGTGAGTATGTTTCCATGGCAAGAGAAGGAGAAATGATAGGGTTGTCAGGACCCATGGAATATGGGATTAAAACAGTTAAGAAAGTGAGGGGACTGGAGCACGACTTTCAGTTTTCTGGCCTGAGAAACTGAGTACGAGGATGATCATCAGAACTATGCAATGAGCATGGCTTCAGAGAGCGGTTACTGAGGGAAGAGATGAGAGGGGAGGGGACAAAGGCAGAACCTCAAGCGGAGGGAGCTGAGGAGAGAAAGGAGAGTTTGGGAAGAGGAAGGACCACCAGGCAGATATAGTCTCTTGGAAGTTAAGCGAGAAGAAGGGAAGTGAGAAGAATGATGGCAGAAATTATGATCATTTTGTAATGGAGAAAATTAAAGTTCAGAGAGACAATATTACTACCCATAGTTAATAAGCAGCAAAGTAAGGTGGAGAAGTCTCCAGTTCCAAAGACCACCCTCTTTCTATTATTCATCTGTCTCATAATGAGACATGGAGGAAGGTAGGGTCCCAGAAAACCTATTGGTCGGTCAACACTTATAATACTACTAGAGGCCCAGTGCACAAATTCGTGCACAGCCAAGGGAGGGGATGTGGGAGGTTGGCTGGCAGGCCTGCCCCCGATCAGGGTGGGGGGCGAGACTGGCCAGGGGGAGAGGCCGCAGACAGTTGGCTGGCCAACGCTGCCCCCTGGTCGAAATCCTGGTAGAGGGGACAATTTGCATATTAGTCTTTTAGTATATAGGAAGTTGTGTGATGGGAATGAGAGACGGCATTTAAAGAAAGGAAAAAAGCAAGATGATAAAGGATGACAAATGACAGTAAAATAATGTAAGAGAAATCTTATGGAGATGGTTCTATGGAAGCATGGGGGACAATAATTTTACTGGACAGTAGCTTGAAGAGAGAGCTATTCAGATATAGAATGATCCAGAATCAGTAAGTGATGACATGGTGATATAGAATTTGTGCTCTAGAATTAAGAAGGGAGCTTAAATATGGACTCTGTTATTTATCTATGCCATAAAGTAGAGGATCTCAACAGGGGAGGTGGTGTCCTCGGGAACATGTGGCAATGTCTGGGGACATTTTTATTATCACAACTGGGGAGCAGGTGCTTCTGGCCTATAGTTGGTAGAGGCCAGGGATGTCACTTGGCATCCTGCAACACTCAGGGAAACCTCCCTACCATATATTCCTGGCAAAAATGGCAAAAAGTGCTGAAACTGAGAAACCGAGTCATAGCTGGAACATTTCTTAAGCTCTTTAGAACTAGGTTTCCTCAACTGTAAAGCGGGAGTAACAATGATACTGGTTGCTTCCTGGGCAATTAGGAATTGAATGAGCTAACACACATGCAAAGTAGGGTGCTAATCAGTCCTCAGGAACATGGTCCTCATCACCATCCTCATTTTTACCTTTTTGGTGTGAGGAGCCAAGATGTTGACTTAACCCAGACACAAGGGCAGGGCTTCATGCCAGTCAGAAGGAAGGGGGCTTTTGTGTGCCAGGGTGTGGTTTCCAAGTCCTCCTTTGTGAGGACTGGTCAGGGCCAGAGGGCAGTAGAGGCTGTGTTTTGAGATGCATGTCCTAGCTTCAGATATAGGAACGCTCCCTGCGGAAGGGCCTTCCCGAGAGGGGAGAAGTGCTGACCATCACCTGCGTCAGAACCAAAGCACTTCTGACAGAAACGCTTTCCGGGCAATTGAGCGGATTCCGTTCTGTGGCTGCTGATGGTGTGCTGGTCCCTGGCAGGATGGATGGAGAGATTTTCCTTGGGGGACAATTTCCATCGAAATTTTCACCTGGATAATTCAGGTGTTTAGCAACTTTAATTCCACCGATTATTAACAAATGAAAATATGTATATTTGGATAATTACATCTGTGATACCTGTGCATGGCAGAAAAAGAGATTGAACAGATCCTGGGAAATGTGATTGTTTTGTTACCCAGCTGGAACAAGGTCCGTGTGTGTGTGTGTGTGTGTGTGTGTGTGTGTGTGTGTGTTAAACAAAAATTACCTGCAAAACAGCTGGGCGAGAGAAGCACATTTGAAAGATTCCTACTCTAGTCAGACTCACTTAGCCCCTTAATCCCTTACATTGGCAGTTGAATCTCAAGGACGGGTTCTGGTGCACAGAGGAGCAATAAACAAACACAGCCCAGGGCTCCTGGCATCATGGAAAAAAAATCACCCATTTCTTGTAAATAGATTGCAATAAAACAATAGCGACTGAACATTTAGTGGAAGAGAGAATCAACCAAGAGGAACTCTGACTCGGTGCCCTTTAAGCTGCAGAAACAAACAAAAGAACATTGAAATGGACTCAGATGAATCCTTTAAAGACAACCAGCTTTTGAAGGCTTATTAATCAACCTCGCGGGCAGAATCCCAGACTATTTTAACTGGAGCGGAGGTAAAAGCAAATAATGAAAAAATAGTCGATCAATCATCCAGAAGATGTGTGTGCCAGCATCAACAAACATTTTTTTCCCCCTGCCTTGTTTTTGTGTACCTGCGCTGGTCAGATTTAACATCTGTCTTTCACAGCCTTGGTAAAAGAAAAATGAAGATATGCTGTTTCTCATGGATATCTCTGGCAGTCTTCTCAGAATTTCCTTTTCCTTTCTCTTGTCCAACAACACCTGATCTTTATACGGGGACTTTCGTGATTCTGACGTACCCATAAGTGGAAGGGTGTGGGTGGGTTATTCATTACCACCCCTTTCCCCCAGTGATTGGTTCACCTATGGCAAGGAATCTAATCTGGTCTTTTTTTTGTTATGCCAGTCAATGCATTCTCCTCATTTTAGGTCAGTTCTAATGGGTTTTCTATTACTTATAACCCAAAGAATCTTAACATGTAGCTATCCCATATTTTGGTGTCTCTGTGACTCAAATGCACAGTGTTTTAGTTTCTTTCTTTGCTGTTTTGTGTGTGTGTGTATGTGTGTGTGTGTGTGTGTAGTGTTGTTGTGGTTTTTTTAAATTGATTTTTACAGAGAGGAAGGGAAAGCTAGAGAGAAAGAGAAACATTGATCCAAGAACATTGATCAGCTGCCTCCGGCAGGCCCCTTACTGGGTATGAAGCCTGCAACCAGACATGTGCCCTGACCAGAAACCAAACTGGCAACCCCATTGGTGCATGGGATGACGCCCAGCCAACTGAGCCACATCAACCAGGGCTAGTGAATTAGTTTTCTATTGCTGCTGCAACACACCTCAAACTTAGTGGCTAAGATAGCGCACATCTATTATCTTACAGTTCTGTGTGCCAGACATCTGACTCCGGTCTCAGTGGACTAAAATCGAGGTGTTGGGGGGCTGCGTTCCCTCTAGGAGGCTACTGGGGAGAGTTTGCTTCCTTGAGTTTTCCATCCTCTAGGCCTCCCACATTTTTGGACCCTTTCTCCATCTTCAAAGTCAACGATGTAGCATCTCTGGCCCTGCTTTCATGGGTACATCTCTCTTTGACTCACTTCCTTTGCTTCCCTCTACTTTAAGGATTCTTGTGATTATTATGTTGGATCCACCTGGATAATTCAGGATACTTGCCCTATTTCAATGTCAGGTGTTTAGCAACTTTAATTGCCATGTAAGGTAACCTGTCTACAGGTTCTGGGAATTAGGATGTGGACATTTGGGGGGAGGTCATCTGCCTACCATATTTAAGTTACAGCAGTCCCCCCTTATCCACAGGGATACACTCCAAGATCCCGAGTGGATGCCTGAAACCACGGACAGTACCGAGCCCTATATATCGTATGATTTTCCTAACATACATACCTATGATAAAATTTAATTTCTAAATTAGACACTATAATTGAAAACAATAACTAACAATAAAATAGAACAATTATATTATGTCAATGTAGTGCCTCTCTCTCTCTCTCTCTCTCTCTCTCTCTCTCTCTCTCTCTCTCTCATAACCAATCTGATAACCAAGACAGCTACTAAATGACTAGCAGGTGGAGGGCCTATACAGTGTGGACATGCTGAACACAGGGATGATTCAGGTCTTGGGTAGGAAGAGAGGGATTTCATCATGCTACTCAAAATGGTGTGCAATTTAAAACTTATGAATTGTTTATTTCTGGAATTTTCCATTTAATATTTTCAGATCTTGGCCGACCTCAAGTAACTGAAATCTTAGAAAGTGAAACCCTGGGTAAGAAGGGCACCTGTACTGGGGCATTTCCTCCCTGACACACAGATTGCCTCTGTGTTGGCTGAAGTAGTGGAGATTTGGAGTCAGATAGTGTCTTTAGATCTATTTCTTATAAAGTTTGGTGTTTTGACATCACCATTTTTAAATGTTTACATTGCAGTACTTATAGGCATTATTTTAAAAAGGTTTTTTTAAAAAAATTATCAAGCATTGTGTAATACAACATCTCTGGCCTCTTGGGGTGAGGGGTGTGATGGAGATGAGAGACGCAGTGTTGGGAGATGAGGAAATTAGGAAGGGGGTGGGCAATGGTGTGTCTTCCCCCATAAGCAGGAGGAGGTCCAGGCTACATGGGGCCTGAAGGTTATGCGATTTTCAAAGCCCTCTTTATGGAAAAAGATAGAAAATGATGAGCAAAGGTGTGTTACAAAAGTGGATATTTATTTAGAATGAGAACATAAATCAGAGCAAATTACAAATTTTTACAAGCTGACAAAAAACACGAACATCACAAAATCCAGAAAAATGATGTAATATATTCTATTTAGTATCTCTCTGAAACACCTACAGAATACTGTTTCCTTTGATTGCTTTTTCATAGGACAACAATTTGTATAATATTTTTATAGAGAGAAAACAAAGGTATTTGGTTGATTGAGATATATTTCTATTGTTATTGATAGTTGTGCTTCATAAAGCATATGACTTCATATACACTCTCACTGTTTGTATTACTGCTACAGGTTTGTGCCCTAAACACAAGAATTTTGATGGTCTATTTAATGATTCCTAGCTTTAAAAAAAGAAAAGTACGCAGGATTTAACTGTATAAACTATTTTTTTCTAGTATATTCCTATTGGTAGTCAATTCCATTTTGAGTGGTTATTAAAGACAGCCAAATCCTTGACATTCTAGCTCTAATAATGGGAAGAATTTCCCACAGACTAGAGTCTACTTCCCTATGTTACCAATAGGCAAAAGCTCCCTTTCCAGGACCCCAAGTGGGATTCTTTTTCTGTTCAGTGTCCTGAAGTCAATTACCAAACCCAATTACCAAACCAAAAGTGAGTGTCAACAGTGCAAGCTTATTTAATAACTAGAGGCCCGGTGCACAAAATTTGTGCACTCAGGGGTGGGTCCCTCAGCCCAGTCTGTGCCCTCTCCCAGTCCAGGAGCCCTTGGGGGATGTCTGACTGATGGCTTAGGCCCACTCCCCACAGAGGCTGGAGAGGCTCCTGCCACTGCTGCTGCACTCGCGAGCTGTGAGCCTGGCTTCTGGCAGAGTGGCGCTAATAACTAGAGGCCCGGTGCACAAAATTTGTGCACTCAGGGGTGGGTCCCTCAGCCCAGTCTGTGCCCTCTCCCAGTCCAGGAGCCCTTGGGGGATGTCTGACTGATGGCTTAGGCCCACTCCCCACAGAGGCTGGAGAGGCTCCTGCCACTGCTGCTGCACTCGCGAGCTGTGAGCCTGGCTTCTGGCTGAGTGGCGCTCCCCTGTCGGAGCACACTGACCACCAGGGGACAGCTCCTGCGTTGAGCGTCTGCCTCCTGGTGGTCAGTGTGTGTCATAGCTACCGGTCATTTCACTGTTCGATTTGCATATTAGCCTTATATTATATAGGATTAAATGACCAGAGAATGGAGAAGGCTAAGCAATTTCTCATTTGTCTTGGGGTAGGGAAGTTGTAGATAAAGGAGGGTAGAAATGAAGGGGTGGTCTGGACAGATAAGGAGGAGGAATATTCACGATTTTTCTGGGGAAGAGGTGGTGGTTTTCTTGGGATCAGAAAACCATCTCTGTTCTATCCCTTCATTGTTCCCTTCCTGTCATCATCATCATCTTGGAAGGATCCCCCAAATGCATGTGCTATCGGAATACCATCTAACACAAGAAGAAATGTGATGAAGTTTAATGGAATATAATTAACAGTCTTAACCAGGTAAAGTATTTTACCTTCAACATTTTTTTTTTAAATGCATGACCAAATAAAGACATTGCCAAGCTTCCTCCCAGGGTCTTGGAAAGAGCCAGTGTGAGTGAGTCCTTGAAGCTTGAGATAAGATTCAGGAATTGTGAAATCTTCATAGATGTGATAGAAGAGAGGGAAGGGGGTGAAGTTTTTAATTCATGAATTATGTGAGCAACTGAAAGTTTGAGGGATGGCAATTTATTTACTGGCTGAGTTGAAGTTTTCCTGTGTCTAAATCCATATGACAAAATCCCAAATAGATAGTTTATTCACTTTTTCTCCCATACTTTAGCATTTTACCATTTTTAAAAACCTTTTCACATTCAGAAGCTTGTTAAAAAGCTCTTTTCTTAAGTTTGCCCATAGTGTCTCACCTATTTATGGTAGTCATATAATGAGGGTGGTGGTGGTGGTGTTGCTGTGTGTGTGTGTGTGTGTCTGGACTAAAGGGTCTGTTCACCTGGGCACATCAAAGCCCAATAAGACATGAACAGGAGCTGGCAGCAAAGAAAATAATGGTTTATTTTTAGGACGTGCCCCATACCTGGTGACACAGGTGAGCTAATGTTAAAGATCTGGCTCCCTGGTGGCTTCCGGGGGATGTGTTATGTAGGGAAAAGTTATTAATCATGGTGACTAAGGGAGTTAGGGTCGTGGTCAGGATCTTGTTCTCTACTCATTGGGTGGGGGTAGTTGATTATTGCATCTTGTCCTGATGTCAGCCATGACCTTGCTTCATCTGGTTTTGTTAGTGTAGATAGCTAGTTAGTATTAATAAAGGAAAGGAGCAGAGGGACTCACATACTAGCATAATAAACTAGGGAGCTGAGTGGGACAGTAAGCCTGCTTCACTAGAAAGGTACAGCTTAATGCACTCCCCAGGAAACTGCTGCATCCTCTGCCCTTGGAACCTAGTCATCTAAGAGGCAGGAAGGATCTGTAAGGGGCAGGAAGGGTCTAGCCTGGATTACCTAGAAGGAGGGATAAAACAGCAAGGGAAATTCTCTGCCTGGTGCATGCCCAATAGAAGCCAAATGGCACAGGGGGAAGTGCTTTTGCTTTGAGGCAGGTAAGAACTTAGTAAGAATTAAGATGATGACCATAACGGGGAGGAACTATGGTAACCATAAGGGGGAGTGTCAGGCTGGGGAAAGGATCAGGTTAGATAAGGACACAGAACCTAGAACAGTGATGGCGAACCTTTTGTGCTCGGCGTGTCAGGATTTTGAAAAACCCTAACTTAACTCTGGTGCCGTGTCACATATAGAAATTTTTTGATATTTGCAACCATAGTAGTAACCATAAGGGGGAGTGTCAGGCTGGGAAAAGGATGAGGTTGGATAAGGACACAGAACCTAGAAGATCTAGGAAATAGATTGGTTAGGAGGAGGGTCCCTCACAAGCCCACAAATAATTGGGAAAGAGATTGGTCAGTTTGAGTAGCCCAAGATAATATAATAATACTAGAGGCCCGGTGCATGACATTCATGCACTGGGGGGGTAGGTCCCCTCAGCTCAGCCTGCACCACTGCATATGTGCCCAGCCGTGAGCCAGGCTCACTTCTTCTTAGCACTGCCTTGAACCTGGCTTCTGGCTGAGCAGCTCCCCCTGTGGGAGCACATTGACCACCAGGGGGCAGCTCCTGCGTTGAGCATCTGCCCCCTGGTGGTCAGTGTGCGTCATAGCAACAGGTAGTTCTGCCGTTCAGTCAATTTGCATATTACCAGTTTATTTTCTAGGATAACTAAAGTTTAGGCAAGCCTCTTTCTCTCTCTCTCTCTCTCTCTCTCTCTGCCTCAATAGCCTAAATTCATTCCTGCGTTCCTAATTTCTCTCTGCAGCAGCCTGGGTACAGCAACACAGCTGGACTGCAGCAGGGAACAGAGGTTAAGGTAGCTGTATTGGGACAAAGACTGAACTGGACTAAGCTTCTGAACTGGACTGAGCTTTGGCATGTGTTATGCCCAGATTTCAGGATCCCCAAGAAACCACATCAGGGAGCCAGCCAGTCCCATGCAAAGGCATAAGAGTCTTTATTCGAGCTAGCTCGGCTCCCCCACCTTGCCGACGCAGCGACAGGAAGCAGAGAGAGAGAGA
>NW_005365229.1:997907-1010516 GCF_000412655.1 Myotis brandtii | reverse complement strand
AGCATGCACTGTGTGGATGAAAAGGGGCCACATGCTGACCTGACTAGCTCAGGAAAGGCCTGCGTGGCAGCCTTGCAAACTCAGAGACCTAAAGTAACCACAAAGGATGGTCTGAAATGAAAACTTTAAATAAAAAGAATTTGATAGGTAGTCATGTCCTAGGCCAGTATCTTCCCTGACAAAAGTCAACTTAGATCTTTACTGAGTCTATTGTCTTTTTTGCATCTAAGATAATATACCTGTGGAATGTCAGGGTAACTTGTAACTTCCCTTTTTCTGGACCCCTCAGGGCATGACAAATGGCTCCAGGGTTGCAAACCACAAATTCCCTCCTTGTTATTGTTATCATGTTAATTGTGGACTGTTAACTATCCTATGCCCACCCCTATAAAAGAAGCTTGTGTCTATTATTTTATTTTCTATCCAATCCCAGAGGTCCACCCCCCCTCCACTTTGCTTTCTCCCACCTCCCAAATCTATCACCAATGGATTTCCTGTAACCCTCTTACATCTCTTCCTTTGATGCTAATTTATAAAAATAGGTAAAAAACCTATTCTCCGGAGCATTGAGATTCTGCTTCATGTTTCTTATGTTAATAACTGAACCAACAATTTTGGACCTTGACCTTTCTTCTGGGCTTGATGAAGACAAGGCTGGACTTCTTCCATAGCAGGTGGGATAAAGATGAGACACAGGGAACCTGGGGGCAGTCATTTATTTCAATAAATCATATCACCATACTTTATCCTTCTATGTGTGTGTACCCAGAAATGCTTTTCTCACAACTCTGTGAGAGGACTCATTTCCACGGGCAACAGTTTTACTGCTTTTCTGGGCCTGGAGCTGAAACACAACTGAGGCCTAGATGTTATCTCTAGTTTGACCAAATCTGTCTCTGGGGACAGCAGATCTGAGGCCTTGTTCCTAAGATGATTTGATGCTGACCAGAACTGCATTGCCCTGAGGGCTTAATGCTTAAGGGAGTGGTCCTGCAAGGGAGAAGGAGGTAGGTGAGTCAGGGTGCTGGGTGAGACCAGTTTGGATCCAAAGAAAAGAAAAGAAAAAATGTCACATTAAAGAAATGAAGTTTCTACATGGTTACGGGAGTGCGCATGCTCTCCTGGGAACAATGAGAATTTATTATTGAGCCACGTGTGTTTTTCAGGATGTTTTTCCCCAAGATCCTGGTGGAACCTCCTCACCTGCCCATTAGACATGAGCAGACATGCACTGTAAAGCAGCATACATAGGTTATAACTGAAAACCACTCCACAAGATACAAAATACTGTACACTATCTTTCAATGAATAACCCACAAAACTGCTCTTCATTTAAGAAATATTCACAGGGCATCCACTATGTTGTGAGCACTCCACAAAGCAATTGGAAGAAAACAATGGGCAAAACAGAAACATTCTAAGAGGCTTTGACTTGAACCAAAATTCTTCCTGGGTGTCCTGTCTGACAGTCTCCTCAGCATTATCTCAGACTTCCCTGTCTTTGGGCGATTTTACAGCTCTGTAAATTGTAGGAAACAGATAGCAATGCAAATGATTCTTGTTCATAGAAATGCAAATTGTGTCCCCTGGAATGCAACTGATCTTGCCCTGTGGACATTGACCAGTTTTGCCTCTATTTGTAAATCTTTTTTTCAACATTTCTGATGCCTGTATGTTTTTCTGCCTTTTGGATCCTCCTTGGAAACATTTGTCAACATCATACGGACACCCTCATTAATGAAAGAGTTAAAAAATGTTTTGACATACATTCATATTACACTTGTAAAAGAAAAATGATTTTACCATTTTTAAACATTTACCCTTTAGCAACACAATATGGGCTTCAGGGAGGTTACAGCCTGAATGGACATTAACCACATTATCTCCTACAACTACACACTGGTAGATCATTAAGGACCCCAGAGGGCCTGTAACAGGGGGAGCTGATATTGTCTTTTTGATCAGGGAAGAATCACCATGAAAGTGACATAGGAGTGGATCAAGTAGGAGTTTGCAAGGTGTGTATAGGAGAAGAGAGGAATTTAGGAGTGAGCCAACCTGTCATGAAAGCCGCTCAAGATCATGTCTCCCAGATTTGTGATCCTGGGGGAGAGGAAGCTTTTTGGAAAATAATTCAGAGAAGCTGGAACTTTTGGCAGCTGCCATTGTCTGTGCTTCATGATAAGAGAGCCTGCCAGTAAGCCATCTTCAAATGGGATGGGGCCAGAACCTGGGGGCTGGCTGTCTCTCACCTCCCTTCCCTAATATGAATGGTCCACCACTTGCTTTGATGATCAGTCGAACAGTCTCCTTTGAAATGCATTCACCCCAGGCCCTGCCTATGATGCTGCATTTCAGAATCCTGGCTTTCCTCTGTGACCAGCACAGGCCTTTCAAAGTATTTTCGTCAAATCCCAGGGGTATTTAATTAGCAACATTTCATTGTTTCCTGACCATTTTTATTCTGGAACCTGGCTCCAGGTGATTTCAGAGAAGAAGGGAGAGGGAGATAGAAACATCAATAATGAGAGAGAATCTTTGATTGGCTGCCTCCTGCATACCCCCTACTGGGGATTGAGCCTGCAACCAGGGCATGTGCCCTGACCGGGAATCAAACCATGACCTTCTGGTTCATAGGTCAATGCTCAACACTGAGTCATGCCGGCTGGGCCAGGTGAGTTCTAGTGCAGACACTTGTACAGGGATGCCCTTCCCAGCATCTGTTCATTACAGCCTTTCATTACTTCTCTACCCCAGTATCATCTCAGAGCAGTCTTTCCAGATGACCCTGATACTGGACTAAAGGGGCTCATTTGCCTGCGTGCATTAGGGCCAAATTGAACTTGAACAGGAGTTTGCAGCCAGGAAAGTAAAGGTTTAATTTTAGGAAATGTTGCCATGCCCGGAGTGTCACAGGTGAACTCCTGCTCAAAGACCTGACTGTTAGGTGGCCCAGAAAAGCGGCGAGGAAAACAAAGAGAACCGAGTGAATCAGAAAGAAAAAGGAGAAGTTTATTTGCGTTCTCGGGCCATTTAGGAAATGTTGCCATGCCCGGAGCTGATCCTGGGCTCTCTCCGACCTAACACTGACTTCCTGATGACTTCTAAGAGATGGGTTATATAGGGGGGTATCATTAATCATGTTGACTGAGAGAGTTAGGATTTCGGTCTCTATTGATTGGTAGGTGCTAGGGTAGGACATTCAGTTAAATTTGAATTGCAGGTAAATAATTTGTGCTTTAGCATAAGTATATCCCAAATACTGCAAGGGAGATACTTTTACTAAATAAAAAAATATATATTGCCTATAAAAATTTGAATTTAGCTGTATTTAATTTGTAAATCCTATTAGGAAGCCTTTCAGGATGCAGGGAACATCTTTTAAAAGCTCTTCATGCCCTTCCATCTCCAGATTCCATTAAACGTATCCCAAGAGACTAAGACCTCATAGAACCATATTTATTACTCAAAGGGTGGGCCTTAGACCACCAGCTTATAACTTTGTAAGAGATTCCAAAGATAACAACTGTTTAACTCATTCAAACAAAGATTCCCAGAACCCATCTAGACTTATTGAATCAGAACCTCAAAATCTTGGGCAGGAGATTTAGACAGTAATCTGCTCTTTTAATCAGCAACTCAGGCAATTCTAGTGCACACTGAAGTTTGAAAATCTATGGCAAAGGAAAAAACGTTGCCTTAGTATGGAACTTTGGGGCCTGATTCTTGAGTGTAGAGAGGTAGGGAAAAGTCAAGACCTATTGCAATATTGCCTCTGTTTTCTTCTCCTTTAGATTGAGAGCTTTTAAAGATCACATCTATCTTTTCACCCTTCTATTCCTACTTACTAGAATAGTGCCGGGCATATCACAGTGCTCAGTAGACATTTGTTGGATATAAACAAAGAGATATATGAAAGTCGATTTGGGATAAGAGTCATTCAGCAAACTAGATTCTTTCAGCAAACAAGATTTATTCTGCACTTATTGTGTGCCAGACACTGTTAGAGAATGAAGATACTATTGTGGCAAGCCCGGCATGGTCTCTAGTCTTATTAAATCTGTATTTTATTAGGAATATATAGACCATCAATAAAATAGGTTTATTTCTAAAAGTAATAGGCGCAGTGAAGAAAATGAAACAGAGCATTGGTTAGAAGGCAGGTGGGTTATCTCTCAAACATCTATTTCCAGATCTTGACTTTATTCAGATATCTACCCAGTGAGTAGACATACTCTGATTAGTAACCAGTTATGCTAATCCCATTCTTCTTGGCAGTGCTGGGTGTAGCCGTGAGCAAGTGAGTCCATTCTGGCTAATGAGAGATGAGGCCAACTCTGCGGCCAGGTCAGGGCTTAGCTGAGGTTTCTTAGCTCTTAAAATAAAATACAGAGAAGCAAAGGCCTTTTTATCTCATGGGCATTGTTGTGTTGAGATAGGATGCTAGAGTCCTGCAGCCATTTTACGGCCACAAGAAGGAGCAGAAGGAAATTGGATACCTGATGATTCACTGCAGAGCTAAATTCACAGGTGAGTCAACTCCAAGACCATTTACTTCTATTATGTGGCAAAATTGATCTTTCTTTACTTTCAAAACTGGTTTGAGTTGAGTCATCTCTACTTGCACCAATGCGCCTGACTGATGCAATGACACAAACATCTCTGATGTGGGGATATTTGAGCTGAAGACTTACGTGATGAGAAAGAACTGGTCCTCTGAATACCTGGGAACAATGAGTTCAGGCAAAGAGGACACCAAGTGCAAAGGTCTGACACTGGTAATAAACTTGGTGTATTCAAAGGCTTGATAGAAGGCCAGCACAGGTAGAGAATAGACCATGTTGTATGAACCCTTTAAGATCCCAAAGATGAAGGCAAGGATCCAATTCAACACATGTGTTAGACTGACTAATGTCCCCTCCCAAAGACAGTCATACCCTAAGTCCCAGAACTTGTGAGTGTTACCTTACATGGTAAAGGGGACTTTGCAGATGGGATTAATGTAAGAATTTTGAGACAATCCGATGACACTAGATTATCTGGGGAACCCAGTGTAATCTCAAGGGCCCCTGCAAAGGTCCTTGTAAGAAGTAGGATGATCAGATAGAGAAAGAGAAGATGTGATGACAGAAGCAGAGGAAAAAGGCTATGTGATGTGGGGTCATGAGCTAAGGAACTAGGATGGCTGCAAAGGTCAAGGAAACAGATTGCCCTCTAGAACCTCCAAAAAAAAAAGCAGCCCTGTCAACATCTTCGCTTTGGCTCAGTGAAACTGAGCTCTAGAACTGCAACAAGGAAACAGATTGCCCTCTAGAACCTCCAAAAAAAAGCAGTCCTGTCAACATCTTCGCTTTGGCTCAGTGAAACTGAATGTGGGCTTCTCAGCTCTAGAACTGCATGATGATAAATTTGTGTTGTTTGAAACCACTAAGTCTGTGTCAATGTGTTCTAGCAAGAATAGGAAACAAACACAATAGGGTGTTGTGTGCCATGCAAGGAGCTTAATGTAAATATGATGGAACCATTGAAGGGTTGTGAGCAAGAGAGTAATATAGCAGGTATGGAAATTGATTGTAGCAGTGGAAAAGTAGAATCAGATAGTATTGCAGAAGTGAGAGGAGGGGAGATTGTGGATGTGGACATACAAGTAAAGGTGGTAACAAGTATGGTGACCAAACATTTCCATTTGCTCAGGATTGAAGGTACAGATATTTCTATTTTTTTAATTCTTTATGTTTAAAGTATTACATATGTCTCCTTTTCCCCCCCTATTGACCTCTTCCCAGCCCCTCCCACTCCCCCAGCACATGACCTCAACCCCCTAGTGTCTGTGCCCATTGGTTATAGTAGAATCAGATAGTATTGCAGAAGTGAGAGGAGGGGCGATTGTGGATGTGGACGTACAAGTAAAGGTGGTAACAAGTAGGGTGACCAAACATTTCCATTTGCTAAGGATTGAAGGTACAGAGATTTCTATTTTTTAAATTCTTTATTGTTTAAAGTATTACATATGTCTCCTTTCCCCCCTCTATTGACCTCTCCCCGGCCTCTCCCACTCCCCCAGCACATGACCTCACCCCCTCTAGTGTCTGTGCCCATTGGTTATGCTTATGTGCATGCATACAAGTCCTTTGGTTGATCTCTTACTCCTCCCCGTCCCCTGCCTTCCCTCTGAGGTTTGACGGTCTGTTTGATGCTTTTCCGTCTGGGTCTATTTTTGTTCATCAGTTTATGTTATTCACTAAATTCCACAAATGAGTGAGATCATGTGATATTTATCTTTCTCTGATTGGCTTATTTCGCTTAGCATAATGCTCTCCAGCTTCATCCATGCTGTTGCAAATGGTAAGAGTTCTTTCATTTTTACAGCAGTGTAGTATTCCATTGTGTAGATGTACCACTGTTTTTTAATCCACTCATCTGCTGATGGGCACTTAGGCTGTTTCCAAATCTTAGCTATGGTGGGGAGTTCCATTTTTAGTTTTTTTGAGGAAACTCCATACTGTTCTCCACAGTGGCTGCCCCAGTCTGCATTCCCACCAGCAGTGCACGAGGGTTCCTTTTTCTCCACATCCTCGCCAGCAGTTGTCATTTGTTGATTTGTTGATGATAGCCATTCTGACAGGTGTGAGATGGTACCTCACTGTTGTTTTGATTTGTATCTTTCAGATTATGAGTGACTTTGACCATGTTTTCATATGTCTCTTGGCCTTCTGTATGCGCACTTTTGAAAAGTGTCTATTTGGGTCCTTTGCCCATTTTTTGATTGGATTGTTTATCTTCCTTTTGTTAAGTTGTATGAGTTCCCGGTAAATGTTGGAGATTAGACCCTTATTGGATATAACATTGGCAAATATGTTCTCCCATACAGTGGGCTTTCTTGTTGTTTTGTTGATGGTTTTCTTTGCTGTGCAGAAGCTTTTTATTTTGATGTGGTCCCTTTGTTTATTTTCTCCTTAGTTTCCATTGTCCTAGGAGCTGTATCAGTAAAGATATCGCTACGACATATATCTGATATTTTGTTGCCTATGAATTCTTCTAAGATTTCTATTTTAAAATGAAGACAGTCCTGTCAAAACATCCAGATCCACTGGGGCAGAGACAATTGTTGAGATGTGGACTTTTGTTGCTCAATTTGGGAAAGTCCCAGGCAAACCTAAATGAGTTGGTCACCCTAGTGAGAAGTGAGTGAGTTGGAATTATATGTAGGAGACAGAGCCAACAGAATTGACTGATTTATTCAGGGTTAGAGATGAAGAATCTGGATGATCCCTTGATTTGGGCATGAAATCCAAAATTGATTTGGATGGGTTATGACTCCTTTTAGGGTACTGAGGGGGACTAGGTGATGAGCATGTTGGTGGATATTAGAAAGGCCAGTTGGACACCTGGTATTGGGGGGTTGGCATGCCTGTGGGAGAGAAGAAAGATGCTAATAAAAAAAAAATTGTGCCCCCCAAATCAACTTATTCTACTTCACCAACTGGCTAAGTCCCAGCCATGAAGTTGTTCAGTCCAGAGGCACTTTTTTCTTTGTTTGAAAGAATCATGACAATAGCTACATCCTTACAAATTGAGTTTGTCTTCTTAGGTGTTTGCTAGAGCTTTTTACAAAGGGGCTTAATCAGTTCCACATGAATTAATGATGGCTATCAAATGGGGGGAAAGAATGAATTCCAAATAAATACTTATCGCATAATTGAAGTTGCAAGAATCCACTATGAATAAAATATATTTGTATTTACAATGCATAAATTCAATGGCGACATTGTGGGGCGAAACAAGGCTTTTTGATAAGAACCTGGAACAGTGTTAAATTAGTAATAGGCTGAATACATTTCTTAATTATGTCACTGGTGTTGTGCTCAGGAATACCATTTGCAATAAATTGAGTCCCATTTGTATGCATGCAGCGCAAGGAGAAAGTGCTGTATTTTGAAAATCCTAATGTACTCATGGGAACACAGGTTAATGTCATCTACTGCTTAAAATTAGTCCCTGGTTTCAAGAGCTTGCAATTGTATTAAGACTTATCATGTACTCTTTTTATCAAGGTAATAATTGCTACAGATTTACATATCATGCCACAAGCAGAAACATGGACCCTTCAGGGCTTTTTGAAATGGGAAGTAGTTACTAGTATATGAAAGTTGTGGGCAAGAGATATTAAATACCTCCTGTTTATAAAAGTAATTTTTGCTTATCAAAAAGATGGTGAAATAAACAAAGGTAAAATCACAAAAATGGGATCTATCCATGGAGTGGGTTGGACAGTGACACTCCCCCTTATGCACCCCCTACCCCCAAAAAAATATATATGCACAAGTCCTAATCCTCAGGACCTCTGATTCGGCCTTATTTGGAGGAAGGATCTTTGTAGGTGTCATTAAATTCAGGATCTTAAGGGATGGACCCTAAATCTAATGACAGGTGCCCTTATAAAAGAAAGATTTGAGATTTCAGATACAGAGTATAGACTAGTGGTTAGACTTGTAGATTCTATGGAAACACTGCCTAATAGGACACAAAATTGAGGCAGAGACACAGGGAAGGAGGTTGTGTGAAGCCAGAGGCAGAGATTAGAGTGATGGGTCTACAAGTCAAGGAAAACCAAGATTGACCAGCAGCCCCCAGAAGCAGGGGAGAGGCATGGCACAGATTCTTATTCAGAGCTTCCAAAAGAACCAACCCATGGACACCTTGACTTTGGACATCCTGCCTCCAGATCTGTGAGATAGTAAATTGCTGTTGTTTTAAGCCACCAAGTTTGTGGTTATTTACTATGTCAGTCTTAGGAAACAAATACAATATGTATTTCTATCAACTGGAGAAAAATGTCTTGACCTCTACATAAGACAGAGATGTGCTATATGAAGTAAGTAGCATTAGAGGCCCATTTTTATGAATAAGGAAACAGAGGCATTGAGAAATTAAGCAATTTGTCCAAGTGGCATTGCTAATAAGTGGTGGTGCTGAGATTTGAACCCAGGTATGCAGGTTCTAGAGCTGTGTATGTACGACATTTAAATAGCCACTGGTCACTTGTGGCTACGTTTATTTTTAAATTAACTGAAGTAAAATAAAATGTAAAAATTCAGTTCCTCAGTCCCAACAGCAACATTGCGAGGATGCAGTAGCCACAGGTGCCTAGTGGCTAAGTATTGGTTGGGGAGGATTATAGAACAGTTTCACCAATTCTCGGAGTGCCATTGGACAGTGCTTCCATAGAGTCTGTGAGCCTAAACCACTATTCTATGCTGCCTCACAGGGTAATATGTGTAAAGTGCTTCCAAAGTATCTGGCAAAGAGTGAGATTTCTATAGAGCATAATTATTATCATATCTTTCTAGATTTTTTCCTGTGTGTTTGTGTGTGTGTATGGGGGATGTGATCATTGTATTCAGAAATCTAAGTTTTATGTGGCGAAGGACATACTATACATATAGGCAGTTCTGCGTCCTGTTTTTCCTCTGTAAATAATACATTGTCAGACCTTCTGGTGGATATTTTAACTCTTTGAAATGAGACGTTCTTGTTTCTGGACACTGCATTCCTCTCTAGGCACCATGGAATCTCTTTCTTAGAAGCACAGTGGCTGGCTATCAGAAATGACTAGAATCCAGAATTAGAGTAACATGCCACGGTGGCCAAACTGGTTAAACAAGCAGGGTTCTCCAATGTATTGTGACCATGTGTGATAATGGATAATTATGACTCTGTGTAATAATTGGTTCTGTGCAATCATGGAATTTATGTAATAAACTCTGTATAATAATAATAGGCTGGCTGTGTAATGCTTAACTCTGCTTAACAATTGACTCTGTGTAGTAAGTGACTCTGTAACAAACTACCTGTGTAATAGTTGACTCTGTATGATAATAATTACCTTTGTGCCATATTGACTGTGTGAAAATTGACTCTCAGTGTAATAGTTGACTCTGTGTAATAATAGACTTTTGGTGTAATGATGAGCTTATTGAGTGATAAAGAACTCTCTGACCATAAGCACAAACCTGAAAATGCTTGGACTAGTAGAAATTTTAGTAATAGTCAAGCCACTTCCAGTTGCAGGTGACAGGAAACCAATTCAAATTACCTTAAGAGGGGAGGAGGAAACAGAGGAAATCATTAGCTCACACCTGGGAAGTCCAGAGGCTGATTGGCCTCAAGCCCAACTAAACCCATGGGTTCACATGAGGTCCCCATTTCTTGGCTCTTTCCTTTATTTACAGACTAGAGGCTAAGTGCACAAAATTCATGCACTGGGGCAGCGGGGAGGGGTCCCTCAGCCTGGCCTGCCCTCTCTCCAATCCAGGACCCCTGTGGGATGGGGCCTAAACTGGCAGTCAGACATCCCTCTTGCAATCCGGGACCTCTGGCTTCTAACTGCTCACCTGCCTGCCTGCCTGCCTGCCTGATTGCCCCTAACTGCCTCTGCCTGCCTGCCTGATCACCCCTAACTGCTCCCCTGCTGACCTGATCGCCCCTAACCTCTCTGCCTGCCTGCCTGATTGCCCCCTAACTGCCTCTGCCTGCCTGCCTAATTGCCCCTTAACTTCCCCCCTGCTGGCCTGGTCATCCCCTAACTGCCCCCCCTACTGGCCTGGTCACCCCCTAACTGCTCCCCTGCCAGCCTGGCCACCCCCTAACTGCTCCCCTTCCAGCCTGGCTGCCACCTAACTGCTCCCCGGCTGGCCTGATCACCCCTAACCACCTCTGCCTCAGTCCCTGCCACCGTGGCTTTGTCCAGAAGGAAGTCGGACGTCAGGAAGATGTCCAGTCGACCAGGTCTAATTGGCATATTACCCTTTTATTAGTATAGATTGGTCCACCCTTCACATATAGAAAGATGACTCCTACCAACTCCAGCTTCCATGGCACTTGAAGTGCCAGATCCCAGGGAATACAAGAAAGCAACCCTTTACTCCCAGCACCTGTGTCAATTCCATACCTGGGACAGTAGAAGCAAGCACCTTGATTGACAGGTAGCTCATTATCACAGAATGAATGGATGGGGAGCAGAGCAAACAAGTAACAGCTGTCTCCTCTGTTCACAGCCTGTGAGCTACAGCCTCCTGGGGGGTGGGCACGAGCTGTGTGAATTTGTCCCAGCAAGTTCTTTAATACTTAGGTGAGCCAGCCATCCACTCTCTTCAGAATAAGTGACTAGTATCTGCATATATATCTGGCTAATTTTCAAATAAGCATAAATGTGTTTATGAAGGATATAATGCAAAGTCATTTAAAACATCCAACTTATAGTAATGTTTTATCTTTATGAATTTTCTCAATCAGTGTCCACTAAAACTACTACCTGTAGTATTCCACAATATGGTTTTCTTTTGAAAAGTTTCTTATGAAATACCTACAAAGCATGGAAATACAGGAATTTAAACTATATATTTGGGCTTTTCAGTGTATACTTTTTTCATAGTGAAAGCTTTATAATGTGGATGCAAATTTAGAATTCTTGATTTAAACTCAGTTACCCAGACTGGACAGAGAAAGACTGTCTTAAGCACCTTTTTTTTTGTCTGGTTCATCCCCACTTACTCCTTCAGATCACAGTACAGGCATTGTTTCTTCTCTGACTTTGTCTGTATCCCATTGGTAGTATCTCTTCTGTTTCATTGCATCACCTCCACCTCCACCTGCATATATTGCAGTTATCCATGTGAATTTGTGAACTTTATCTTCTCTATGAGACTCTCAATGCTAGGACAACAGGATTGAACCTGGATTTAGCCCTGGTCCCTAGCATACTACCTGGGTCCAGCTCAGAACCTGGAACAGACCAATGAGTGGAGCCCACTAAATACTATTTGCTAAATGGATGAATGAATGCATAAGTGTGTAAACACCAAAGGGTAATCACAGGGTCAAATCTAATTTTCTTCTCACAACCTGTACAATCAGAAGACAAAGTGCCCAAATTCTGGTGATCTCCAAGAGATAGGTGCTAAAAAGTTGTATTGGGTGACACCTTTCCACTTCACAGGCATTTTTTTGTTTGATTTAAAAATTCATTCAGAAGAAAGAAATAAAAACAAACAGAGGTGAAGGATAGGGACTCCTGGTGAGGGTAGGGAAAGGAAGAGACTTGATTGATAGAGAACTTGAACACCATTGTCTAATTATAAAAATAAAACAAAACAAAAAACACACACACAAAAAAACACTAGTTTTGCTGCATGCAGAAACAGATATCTTAAGTCAGATCAATGTAAAATTCGTCCAAAAAGCCACTGTTTCCGGTATTTTCAATGGAGACCAGAACCGAATAGGTGAGTAAGTTATGGTTGGAAATACCACCTCCCAGACTCAGAACCATTGCTAGTGGATAGCTCCACATTTACCTGCTCAGCATTCCTGCTCCTGCTGGAACAGTAGCTTTTGCTGATGGGGAACCCATTCCATAGAATTGGTCCTGGCCCTGTCTTCCACCTACCACAGCATATGTGGCCAAGACATAGGGCTCCTCTCATTGGTCAGTTCCTGGTTCTGAGCTGGACTTGTGACCTAGCTGAGCCAATCAGAGTCTTCTCAGGGACTTCTCTGCCAAAGCTAAGAATGAAGTCACCCTCATTGGGATCTTCTGGGGAGGCCACC
>NW_005365229.1:987986-993749 GCF_000412655.1 Myotis brandtii | reverse complement strand
TTTTTTTTTTTTAAACTATAGTCCGGTCCTCCAACGGTCTGAGGGACAGTGAACTGGCCCCCTGTTTAAAAAGTTTGAGGACCCCTGCTCTAGACCTTCTCTTTGGGATTCATACATGTATGACCCGATTCAAGGTTCTGAAACATCTTCTAAGGAAGAATCCAGTGTATATTTATTTTACAAATGCTGTCAGAATGAGTTGATTCTAGAGCCAACCTTTCAGTTCGTTGGCTGTGTTTGTTGGTTTCTTCTTATAACAAAAGTTAATGTACTGAGTGTGATAATGAAGCAACTTGACTTTGGACATCGCACTACCACCTCTCAGACCATGACAGAGTAGGACAGGGGGCCTGATGTAGACATATGGACCCCAGGTGTGACAGGAGATGTTCAGGTTCCTTGAAAATCAAACCACAATGATTAGATTGGACTCATTGTTGTTTTTTTCCATGGACATATCATCCTGAAAGATACATGGTCCAGTGCTCTTCCTGGAGACTGTTCGTGACTGGAGGATGGTCTAAGCCAAGCATGTCAGACTCAAAGGCTAACATGGGCCAAATAAATGAGGCATGTGGCCCGCAGGCCGCTAGTTTGACATGCTTGGCCTAAGCAGTTGCATCTACATAGGTTTGAAACAATAGGTCAAGTCTGTAGTTCTAGTTGTTCAGTATTTCAATAAGTTTGCAAGCCATTAGGATTGTTGGTGTGAGGTTATGTTGATTGGGTCAGGTTACGCCAATGGTCCCTCAGGGGATATTGAGCAATGTTTGGAGACCTTGTGGTTGTCACAATTGGGAGGACTCATACTGATGTCCGGTGGGCACAGCTAATTATTCTTCAATGCACAGGACAGCCCCAGAACAAGCAATTATCTAGCCAAAAACGCCAACAGTGCCAAGGTTGGGAAACCTTGAGCTCAACTATGTTGAGATAACACATAAACCCTACAATCTCAGGGCCTTAACTCGACATAAGGTTTTCCTTGTGGTTATTGCTTGTCCATTTACACAAGATCTCATGCTAACTTTTGTAGCTTGTCAGCTGTTCTGAGAAATGCTCCTCCAAGTGGTATCTGACGGATACCGGCTTCTAAGCTTCAGCATCATGTGGTTTCATGGTGAGCCACACTCACCAGCCATCCATACAGTGAGCAGGGTTGGATGGTTATGCAGATCCTTTAAGTTCCGGGCCCGGAGATGCTGTACATCCTTTCTGCCTACATTCTGACGGCCAGAACTCAGGAGCGGGGGCCCACCCACCTTCAGAGGTGGCTGAGAAATAGCCCGCCTGCATTCCCAGAAGGAAAAGGAAATGTTTGGATGAACACCTGGAATCATCTCTGACATACATGGAAAGTTCATTTTGAATAAATGCCGTATAAACAAGACCCAAGAGCCAACATGTTTACGCAGCAATTAAACAATGGCAGAACCCAACTTTAATTTAAGAAACTTGCATTGTCGTTGAGAAAATAGCTCTAAGACTATGCATCAGGATTCAGGCAATAAGATGAACATTTATTAACTACCCGCTATCGTCAGTCATTTGGAGTAAGTTAGCTTATTATACCTTTGAGGTGCAGGTAGTTATTATACCTGTTTCAGAAGTGAGGTATGTAAATCAAAGACAGACTAGAAAATCTATGTCCTGTCTTCAGCACTTTTCACACCGGGCTTTGTCACACACTGTTCCTGCAACATGATCTTAGCCAAAATAGCCCCATGAGCTAGAGCATTGGAGGAATTCACAATCTCCTATTTTTCTCTCGAAAAGTCGCAATGTTTATTAGAATATTTAAAGCATATAAGATGTCTTGTTTTAAAGAGACCAATTAGGCCTGTTAGATGAAAGAATCCTGTATTTCCATTACACTCATTAATATTCCATGCAATTAACGAAAACAAATCTTTGGGAACGTTGCTTTCTCACAACATTTCCATTTTCAATTTGGAATTTAATTTTACACTCACATCCATGCATATAATAGGCACTGTTCTGCCGAAAGCACGATTTTGGGGAAGGGGCATGATGTACCCACAGTGATACAAGCTGGGAATTCAGAGATGTAACGCTGGTTAGGATGCTTTCCTTCCCTGGATGCTCATTTCATCATATATGATGGGGGGAGAGTACTGAGTTAGTTCATGGGTGGCACATGGCTCTTATCTCATATGTCGAATCAGTGTTGCTTGTGGTGGCCTAGGACAGCGTGTTGAAGGAGTCTGCTGCCAGGTGCCACAGAAGGAAGACTCCTCTGAATGAGTGACAGCATCTGCCATGAGCACACAAATATCCATGTGCTGTAAACTTGCAGCTCTGAACTAAAGGGAACCTATGGCCATTTTCAACTCCAACGTCCTCTGTTTCAATTTGATGTAAGAAATAAAATAAATTGCACTCTCCTACTCCTACCTACACATAAAAGGTGGTGGGGAACAGGGTGGGTACTGACCTAGGCATAACTTACTAGGCCCGTTTGATGTCCTAAAATCCAAGTACAAGGAGAGGGTAACTCTGGACAGATCAGAGAGATGTATTGCTGATTGAAGCTGCAGGGCATTTTGGAAGAAGTGATATTTGAGCTGGGTTTTGAAGGGTGTATAGGATCTCGACAGGCAGAGGTGGAGGAAAGACAGACTCGGCAGAAGAAATAACATTGCAGGAGGCTGACAAAATGAAGGTCTGTTTGATAATGGTTGGTGCCCAGACTGGTAGGAGCACATGTGGACTTTGGGGCATGTAACAGGGGCCGATAGAGACAAAGGGAGGAGAGACTGAAGCCAAGTAGATGGGGGTCAGGTTGCCATGTGCCCTGATTGCTGAATTCCAGCAGTGGCTGACTTCCTGGAGTTCCCACAGTAGAGGGGCCTGAGAGTGACAGGCGTGATGCTGACTCTAACAGAGTAGGAGTGGGAGAGCTATGCCTGCAGGTGGCCACTGATGACAGGGCTGGCTTGTGGCTTCTCTCCCTTCTGCTTCCCCACCACCGGCTTCCCCCACCACCCCAGGCTCCATTCCTGGGCTCCTTTCCTGGGACTAGGCCCAATGAAACATTTCCCGTTTTAATTTCAGCTCAGCTGGGAGGAGCTCTTTTATCTCGGCTGCTACTCTGCCATCAAAGCCCACTCAACGTTGAGCAGCTGCCCGCCCCCTCGCCGGTCCTGTCCTCCCCGGCATCCTGCCTGGAGGTTTTAATTCAGAGTCTCAGAAGACTCGCAAGGGGGCTGCTTTTGACTGATCAGTCAAACGCATTGCTTCGCAATTGTCAGCGGAGACACAGGCTCCAGACATGAAAGACAAAAAACGAGATGCCAACTTGGTTTAAGATGGAAGTTTGTGCTGGATCTTTCCCTTCCTCTTTCAACTCAGAAAAAAATAAAGTAAAATAAAATGAAAGCGTTCCCCTCTCAGTTCAATCAGTGCATTGTTTTCTTGTCTACCCATCTTGTTCCATTTCCCGAGTGAATTTTGACTTATTTCAGAAGTAACAAAAACCATCTAACATTTGCTGGGAGTCCTCTGATCACTTTATGTACATTCTAGACTCTGTGTCTATTAACCCCTTTAGTGTTAACCGCTATCTTATGAAGTGGGTATCATTCTTAACCCCATTTTACAGATGGAGAAACTGAGTCACGGCAGGCTAAGTAGTCTGTCCCACATAGCTGTTAAGTAATGGAGCTGTGATTTATGATTTAAAAATCCCTTCTTGCCTGGCTGGCATGGCTCATTGGTTGAGCATCAACTTATGAACCAGTAGGTCACAGTTGGATTCCTGGTCAGGGCACATGCCCAAGTTGCGGGCTTGATCCTCACTGGGGGACATACAGGAGGCAGCTGATCAATGATTCTCTCTCATCATTAATGTCTCTCTCTCTTTCTCTCCCTTCCTCTCTAAAAGCAATAAAAATATATTTAAAATTTTAAAAAATCCCTTCTTTTTGCCATTATGCTATGCAGTATCACTAACATCTCATTCTTGGGGTGACATTCTATAGGTTGATTTATGGGGAAAAATTTATACCTTTATCACTGAAGCATTTCCTATAAGTAGGGGTGATTATCTCCTGGATGCATGGACAAGGGGTGATGAATGACTCATCGATTAAATAAAACCAAAAGATGTGGTTGTAAGGGTGGAGGTCATCTTTGAAGGAGGTCTCCAAGGCTTGCCTGATTTGATCTTTCAGTCTAGAAAACGGACATGTTGCAGCCCGAGCTTTGAATGTTAGAGCCTGTTTATCCAAAGAGCGTTTCATCATATTAGATGCCAGCCCTTAATATTTTCTCAGCCCTAAACCTTGGCTAGAGTTAGAGAAAGTGAATTCAATCAGCCCAGAATGCAATCTTAGTTCCTACCCTGCTCTGCCCCCAAGATTGAGGAGTCTTGCCTGTTTTCTTTGTCCACAGATGCTAATCACAGACATAGCTTATTTATCCTCTTTTGCTTTTAAAACTCAATACAACTTTCAGGTCCTCTCTGGAACTAGTTGAGCTCTATTATGAACTTTTCCCCAAGGTCTCAAGTATATGTTTCTATGACTTCCAGTCTCTCTCAATCATATCACAATCAAATATATAGTGCATCATCTTGCATGTTACTGGAGTGTTGAGGTAGTTGTGTAGGAAGATGACAGCATGATATTGAGATTGAAGAGCGCAGGATGCTCCCAATGATCTCACTCCTTGGTATTTGCTCTGTGTGTGGGCTCCTCCCACACGGAGTCCGGTCTGGTTTCAGGGACTAACAGCGTGTAGCTTAGGTAGTGGTGTGTGACTTCCAAGGTTAAGTCATTAAAAACATTGTGGCTTTGTCCTGTGTTCCTTGGATCGTTGGCTCTGAGTGAGGCCTGCTGCCTGCTGAGAGAGCCATCTCAGCCTCGGCCAAGCCTTTCAATGCTGCAGCCCCCGCTAACCCGCAAGAGACACCCCAAGTGATAACCACCCACTTCAGTGACTCCCAAAATCCTGACTCACAGAGTATGTGAGAAAAAGTAAATGTTTATTGTTTCTGACTCACCAAGTTTTAGAGATATTTTGTTATTCAACAATAGGTAACTGGTCCCTGGTCTGAATTTGGAGGAACAGTTTCCATTTCTAATTTTCTGCGCAGCTGCCCAATCATACATCTCTAAGACTGCTGAAAAGATCTTTGAAAGTGCCAGTCATTGATTGACGATATGCCGCTGTGTTTCATGCTTCTGAGGCACTTTTGTTCATCTTTGCTGCAACTTTATAAAGTTAGCTACATTTTTCAGGTGAGCAAACTCACACTCAGAGAGACTGTTGCCAAAGAGCATACAACCAGTAAGTGGGCGGGGTCAGAATTTGGACCTATTCTGCCTAGGTCCAAATGAGCCAGGTTCTTTTTTTTTTAAATTTTTTATTACTTAAAGTATTACATGAGTCTCCTTTTTTCCCCATTGACCTCTCCCTGGCTGTTTCCAGTCCCCAGCACATACCCTCACCCCCCTACTGTCTGTGTCCATGGGTTATGCTGATATGTATGCATACAATTCGTTTGGTTGATCTTTTAGCCCCCGCCCTCTCCCCTCCCGCCTTCCCTCTTAGGTTGGACGGTCTGTTTGATGCTTATGTGTCTCTGGATCTATTTTTGTTCATCAATTTCTGTTGTTCATTATATTCCACAAATGATTGTGATCATGTGATATTTATCTTTCTCTGACTGGCTTATTTCACTTAGCATAATGCTCTCCAGTACCATCCATGCTGTTGCAAATGGTAAGATTTCCTTCTTTT
>NW_005365229.1:978093-982994 GCF_000412655.1 Myotis brandtii | reverse complement strand
TTGTGTAGATGTACCACAGTTTTCTAATCCACTCATCTGCTGATGGGCACTTAGGCTGTTTCCAAATCTTAGTTATTGTAAATTGTGCTTCTATGAACATAGGGGTGCATATATCCTTTCTGACTGGTGTTTCTGTCAGATCATTCGCAGCCAGATTCTTTTTTTTAAAAAAAAATATTTTTATTGATTTTTTACAGAGAGGAAGGGAGAGGGATAGAGAGTTAGAAACATCGACCAGGTGCCTCCTGCACACCTCCTACTGGGGATGTGCCTGCAACCAAGGTACATGCCCTTGACCGGAATCGAACCTGGGACCTTTCAGTCCGCAGGCCGACGCTCTATCCACTGAGCCAAACCGGTTTGGCAGCAGCCAGATTCTTAATCACAGCACCAGATCACCTTCCTGCTGCAACTGCTCATGATTATTTGCCATGCCCTGGGATCAGTCTTTAAGATGCATTATCAGCTCTGACCCATGCCACTGTGAAGGTCATTTTGCAGACAAGGAAACTGTGACATTGGAAGTAAAGGCCAAGTTTCATGCTTTTATTTTTTTGTTTGGGAAATATGATCATCTCACAAAATCTGCCACATCCTTGAGATGATTAAGTCAGTGACCTTTTTTTCTCGGTTATCCACAGTGATTGGAAGCGTACTAGGCACATAGAAAGTGTTTATGAATTACAAAAAAGAAGAAAGGAAGGGAGGGAGGGAGGGAAAGGAAGAGGGAGGGAAAGAGAGGGGAAGATTGAAGAGGGAGGGAAGGAAGAAGGAAAACCTGATAATTATAAGGTTTCCCTTAAGTCAGAACTTTGAATAGGGGCAATAAAAAGGATATGACTTTAAAAAGTATATGATATGCAAAGTGGAGATCCTAGCAATATGCAGCATGCTTGTCCCATTAATAGAAGGCCGATCCTACTTTGCTCAGCCCATTGTATGTCACAGGCAGGGCTGACTCAGTCCTGCAGATTATCTTTTCTATCTTTTCTCTTCCTTTTTAAATAAAAATCTGGATTCTTGTGTGCAACCTCCCAGTTTTTAAGAGTTGACAGATATTCCTCTTATTTTATTTTTTAAACACCGTGTGGGCCGAGCCAAGCATGTCTGCAAGCCCGGCACGTCCCGCGGGCTGCGTGTTTATGGCCTGTGTTGTAGAGAAACAAAAGGACAGGAGGTGGCCAGACGGTGAAGGACCCACTGCTAAGACCCAAGGATCAAAGAGAAGGGGAATTCAAGAAGACTTTGCTTGATTTCCCTTCCACCTCCCAACTTACAACCCAAAGTCTTGCTGGTATGGCCCCTGGCAGGTAGACTGGGGTAGCGCTGGGGAGATCTTAGAAGCTTGTGGGCAAAGAATAACCAGTGACCTAGCCTGGCAGCTCTTGACTTTGTAGATTCTGTTCTTGGGGAGAAAAAGTGTTGTCAAAACAGAAAGGAATTTCAGACCAGCCCCCTGGCAGGACATGAGCTACATTCCTTGTTAAAGCAGCACCTGATCGCTGACAGGGATATATATATATATGTATTTTATTTTTCTTCTTCTTTTTCTTCTTTTCCTTTTTGACTTTGGGACATAAGGGAGGGAACACAAACTGGCATTGAATGATATCCCTCCCGACTTTGGGTGATTATGTTCGTTAATAATGATTATCGCTGCTATGAAATATTTGCATGATAAACTATAGACATCTGGTGGAGTGCGTGTGCGTGTGGTGTTTGTTAGGAAACAGAAGCAGGCTAAACGCTGATGAAATGTGAAATCTAAAGGCTCAGACTAAAAATAAAGTCGGCAGGCTTTCGGATTCCTGCGCGCCAGCGATTCTGCAGGGCTCCTGCACGCTGCCTCAGTTACCGTGGAGACACGTGGCCCTGCCTATGCAGAGCAGAGTACACGCTTCGTGGGCCTGGCCCCTGGGGGTCCCAGTAAGGAATTTCGTATGTTTAGAAATATTTTGTAATAAGGTCCCCGGTGTCATTTATTAGTAATAAAATGTGCAACTGCCTTCATCAGCATCAACCACAAATTTGTTTGTTTGTTTATGGAAAAAATATAGCATAGTTTCAGGAAAAGGTTGTGTGTGTGTGTGTGTGTGTGTGTGTGTGTGTGTGTGTGATTTATTTATTTCACTTAAACATATATTTAAATGTGTGCATACATTTTCATCTTCCTCCAATTGTTGTATTACAGCTTGATTTTTTTTTTCTAGGAAGCCTTGTCCTTTTCTTTCTTTGACCTGCAGAGTCGCTGAGTTTTCTAAATGATGAACAAAGCAGCGTGTGCTTCTGAGGCCACGTTCAAGCACCGAAGCAGCGATATGCTGAAGGGTGCTCGAACCACGGGGTTGGCAGCGTGTTTTCTGGTGAAGTGCAGGTTTGGGATAATGGCTAATTCTCAGCATCACTGCATCTGCATTCCAGGAGCCCTGGCGGCGGGGGGGACCCCATTATCCAATTGTAAATGGGGTGTTGTCTTAGAGCCCTTGGAGTGACCATTGTATCAGGGTCTCCGCATGAAGAGGTGACTGTGATTTTTGTAGTTTTGTTGTTAACCTGCTTTGAGTGGCCGGGAGATGTGTGCCTTCTTGGTTCTTTTCCAAAGTGTTCATCTAAATGTCTCGGGTAGCAGGGAATGAAATGCTTTTTTCTACTAATGGTTTTCAGACTGCTTCAGGAAGGCCTGCAGTTGAACACTCCCTGGTGGGTTCTGCAGAGTTAGTGGGAGGATGTGCATCCCAGCAACTCCAGAGAGCCTGGTTCTTTCCGTGCAAGTCAATACACTTTCTGCAGACGCCCTGGGCCACACCGACTTATCTGAGCTCCAAGCCGATCTTATAAATTGGGGCTGATGTCTGGTGGGGCTGGACGAGGTTTGGTCCGGCCGTTCATCAGACCCAGTCTGGCTCTGCAATGCTCTTAATTACTCTGAACCTTTCCCTCATCTAAAAGCCAAGAAACTTTGAAAAGATTAAAGAAGTCCTGCCGGCGTGGCTCAGTGGTTGAGCATCGACCTATGGACCAGGAGGTCACGGTTTGCTTCCCAGCCAGGGCACATGCCCCGGTTATAGGCTCAATCACCAGTGGTGGCGTGCAGGAGGCAGCCGATCAATGATTCTCTGTCATCATTGATGTTTCTATCTCTCTCTCCCCCTCTCTTCCTCTCTGAAATCAATCAAAATATATTAGGAAAGACTAAAGAAGATAGAGCTATAGAAGGTTTTGAAAGCATAGCCAATAACCTAGAAAAATACATAAGATAATCATCATTAAAAGGTAAACTAAGCACTTTCCATGTGTTGTGCACTATGTTAAGTGATTGATATGCATTTCCTTGTTTTAGCCTCACCATAGTCCTTTGAGACGATAACATTATTATTTCCACTTTACAGCAGGAAGAAAAATGAGGCTTAGTGAAGCAAATATTTTGCCTAAAGCCAGAGGAGCCAGGATTCAAATTCAGAGCTGCCTAAATGAAGGACATTTTTTACACTTGCAAATAAATGCAAGCACAGGTATTATTAACAAGAGAAGTGATGGTGCTGACTGGAACATTTACCCTCATAATTTCTGAATGGGGAGATGATATAATTGAAGCATTAAAACCAATCGAATGAATTTCCTAGGAAATTTGCTACTTATGAAATGTTTTCCAGAGCAGAGATCTCATTCACAATCCAAACAAAGAAGAAACAAAATAGATTTGGGGTTTGACAATTCCATATTCACGTCAGAACCAAGCACACGCAATGCTTTAGGACAGTGGTCTGCAAACCATGGCTCGCGAGCCACATGAGGCTCTTTGGCACCTTCAGTGTGGCTCTTCCACAAAATACCACGTGCGGGCGTGCACGTACAGTGCGATTGAAACTTCGTGGCCCATGCACAGAAGTCGGTATTTTGTGGAAGAGCTGGTATTTTGTGGAAGAGCCACACTGAAAGGGCCAAAGAGCCCATGTGACTCGCGAGCCACGGTTTGCCCAGCCGCAGTTTGCTGACCACTGCAGTTTAGGATGTCAGCATGGACAACTCTGATGCGGTCACGGAGGCCGCGCTCTCTGGCCTTGGCGTGAAGGCTAAGCAGCAGCGTTGTATAGAAGTCGCATGCTCCAAACTGAGCTTGTCGCTGATGGCGCAGACGGACCTCATGCCAATTTGCTCATTTGCTCAAAAGAAACACGGTTTACAGTGTAGATGAAGTGTCAGAGCATCCAGTCAACGTAGCAAGCACTTGGGTCTCCTTCATTGAGCAGCGCGGTGATAAGTTCTAGGAATTCGAAAACAGAGATCATGTTCTTGCTCTCAACGGGCTCCTGGTCTGAGGCAGTGCTGACCTAAGGACTTTCTGTGACGATGAAAATGTCTGACATCTGCGTGACCCACTAGAGCTCTGGAGCTCTTGACATGTGGCTAAGGTAACTGATGAACCAATCTTTTATTTTACTTAGTTACTTAAATTTCTAATTTAAGCCGACATGGGTGGCTCCTGGTTACCATATTGGACCGCGCAGACCTGGGTGATGAGGTGGGGGAGTAAACCAATGACGATGACAAGGGCTATAACTTCAGAGTTTGTAAGGGGAGCTGGAGTCTGCAGCCTCCCACCATTGTTAGCTCTGTGACCGTGGGGAAAGGTAAATAATTTACCTGACCCCAGAGCACGCATCTGTGAAATGGGATAGTTATGATAAAATAAGAATGGTCCCTAGCCAGTTTGGCTCAGTGGATAGAGCATCAGCCAGCGGACTAAAGGGTCCTGGGTTTGATTCTGGTCAAGGGCACATGCCTGGGTTGCAGGCTTGATTCCCAGTAATGGACATGCAGGAGGCAACTAATCAATGATTCTCTCTCATCACTGATGTTTCTATCTCTCCCTCTCTCTTCCTCTTTGAAATCAATAAAAA
>NW_005365229.1:972285-975416 GCF_000412655.1 Myotis brandtii | reverse complement strand
GAGGCTGCCATCAATTCCTGAGGGATCTCTGAATGTGTAACTGATCATCGGCCTCGCCCCGTGTGTGCTTCCTGTCCGGGTGTGGATTGTGTCTTTATTTGGGCTTATTCTTAATGCACAGAGTGTAGTGAAGAGAATTCTGGCTTGAGGTTAAGCAGTAATGAATTTGCATATCATTTCTATTCACTGGAGTTTTGATTTTTTTTTCTTGTTTATTTGATCTGGGAGGTAGGTAAGGTGAAGTAAGGAAACTTTTTTTATGTTGCAATTTTTTTCTCATTTGTCAAAATAAGGATAGTATTCTCCATCGCATGTTGATCATATCCAAAGATATTTTGTGGAAGCGAGAGACAAAGACAGGGGCAGAGAGAGAGAGATTGATTTATTTTTGCTCTGTTGCTTTCTGGTAACTCTATGTCTTTTGTGCCCCCAGACTTTGACTTGTAAATCGAGGCAGGGCATTAAAGGATTCTACAGGGCACTTATTAATGTTAAAACATCCTTCAAGGCCGCTTGCCTTATAAATGTGTCAGCCAGAGATAGCTAAAAAGCTGGCCTGACCAACACTCTCGGCCTCAGAGCTGAAATGTGTTTCTAAGACCCAACCCGTGGGCGCTGACACCTTGCGCCCATCTCTCTAGGCTGGGCTGGGCTGACAAATCTTCCCTTTGATCTTGTTCACAGCTCTGGACCAGAGTAACTCCAATAGTCACGCCAGCAATGGCCAATGTGCCTAGTGGGCAGTGGGTGCCAATGTTGGGACCTTTGTTTTCAATTTCAGTTTTGGAAGCTTTAGACATGAAGTGAAGAGGCCTCCCTGCAGGAAAAGACTTGCATCATGGTCTTAAAATCCCTGCTTCCTCTAGGAGTAGGTTTTTCTTATTCCCATGATCCTATCTAGCCACTTAGGGCCTCTTCTGCCCTGATTACTCATTCATCAGGCAGCACGAGGGAACGAACCATTCCACACAAATTAATTTCCAAGTATCTCAAGTTTGTCCCTTAAATGACCAAGCTATTTGTTTTTATTTTACCTTTTTTAAAAAATTGTAGAAACCTTTAAAATGAGCATTTCACTTTTCCCTTCTGCTTCCTTAAGCGAAATTCACCCAATTCAATATAAATTTTCTCTAAGGATTCAAGGCCAAAGGTCTGGCATAGTCTTGCAGTATGACAAAAGAATGCTGGGGGTGGATTCTGATGGAGAGGCAGGGCTGCCCTCAAACTAAATGCCCCCAGATCATCTCACCTTTTTGAACTACAGTGTCTGCTTTTTGTGTAGTTTTTTAAAATATATATTTGTATTGATTTCAGAGAGAAAGGGAGAGGGAGAGAGCTATAGAAACATCAATGAGAGAGAGTAGTCATTGATGGGCTGCCTCCTGCATGCCCCCTACTGGGGATTGAGCTGGCAACCGAGGTATGTGCCCAGGCTGGGAATTGAACCGTGACCTCCTGGTTCATAGTCGATGCTCAACCACTGAGCCACACCAGCCAGGCTTGTGTAGTTTTGAAGAGTTGCTCTCCTCCCTCCCTGTAAAGCTGGCATTGCGGTTCACTTCTCATTATCATCAACTTCCAGAGAAATCTCTTTCCTCTTGCAATTTCATCTGCTTCCCAGTGTAAAACCAGATTATGAAGGCCCATTATCACTGTGATCCATGCAAAAGTAAGTAAACTCTGAGCAAAAGTATGGTCCAGGCTCCTCCGTCAAGGCACTTGGATCCTGGAGGACTTTTTTTCTGAAATAGTCACTGGCCACCCTGAAGCCAGACTCTGTTTTGTTCATTGTGCTGACTGAGGACTGGAGAGCCCATTGCTCAGAGTGAACAAAAACCGGCGGAACAAACATTGCCAGAATTTCAATATGTGTAGCATTTGTTTGTTTTGTTTTGTTTATTTATAGTCATATGAGTATCAAGACTCTCACTCCCGAAGGATCGGAAGGCAAGAGGGGGAACTCTGCTGTCAGAGAGAGAAAGACACTTAAAGACGTGCGATGCAGAGACTGTGCTCTCTACTGGAAGGTAAAGTTAGTCAGTGCAGGATTTTTGTAGAGAGTGCAAAGCCATCTTCACACTGTTCTGATTGGGATCCGGTACCACGTAGAAATAGGTCTGAAATCCCATTAAAGGCACATCCTCTTCCGACATGCCTGTCTTACAGAGCCTCCTGGGAGGCTCAGTCCTCAGAGCACACACTGGCACTTTGCTTCACCTCCTCTTTCATTTTGTGGAGATCCAGGGTCATCGCAGGCCCCTCCAAGAATCTCTGTTGCAGTGGGAGCTGCTAATTCACATGGAGGAGCTACTGATGGCCACACCTAGCTTTACACAGCAGGAGCAAAGGAGGGTGTGGTTGAGCAAGTATCAGAAGGAGAAAAGGGATGGAAAAGGGAAACCAGAGAGAATAAATACCAGTTTTGCCATGTTTGCCACTTTGCACAAGACTGGCCTTGGTTTCATGGGCATCTCCTTTGGCACTTACTAGAAGGCTGGCTGGCCGAGGAGTTCATGAAGTGAAAGCTACTATGTTCAATCCCGCTTGAGTTGACCAGAAAGGTTGTCCAGTGAACAAAAGTTTTGAAAACCATTATAGAAAAAGCTACTGCCTCCCATGATTACTGGCTTCTCAGGTCTACTCCCTGCACCCTCCCCAAGTAGAGAATTATTGTTTCTGCCTTTTTCTGAATGCTTTGTTGGAAGTTTGCCACAATTAAGTGCAATGCTTGATCCTGGATTGTATCCTGAATTAAAAAATACTGTAAGATGCATCATTGGAAACATTTGTCTAAATTTAAATAAAGACCATATAACTTATAATTATATTGTATCAACATTTAAAGTTCGTAAATGTGATCATCTATTATGGTTTCATAGCAGAAAGTCCTTGTTCTTAGAAATATCCTATATAATAAAGAAGTAATATGCAAATTGACCCTCACACCGTAACACTGTGACAAGATGGTGGGAGTGGAGCAGCAGGCTGCTGCACGCGTTCCTGAGGCGGGGAATTGGGGCAGCACTTCAGGACTCGGGGCTGTCCTGAGGTGCACTGGCCACATGGGGCAGGACTCTGGGACTCGGGGCTGCCCCATGGCCCTGGGGGGCGGGGGCGGAGAGGGGGAAAGA
>NW_005365229.1:955866-971247 GCF_000412655.1 Myotis brandtii | reverse complement strand
TTGGTTGAGGTGTTAAAATATGTGTACCAAACCACACGCAATGCCATGAGGCAGGATGGTTTTCATTACCAAGAAAAAATTCTAATTAAACCAGGTAGAACTAGCAGCTTATGTTGGAGGAAATAGTCTGAGAAGACTTTTGAAAGAATAAAGTTGGAATGACAGTTTTGTAGGTGTCCTGCAGGTTCAGGTTCCATGATAAAGCTTTATAGATCTATAGTTTAAAGATTCTTAAAAACTGATTTTTAGAGAGAAAGGAAGGGAGAGGGAGAGAGAGAGAAAAGCATTGATCCGAGCAAAACATCCATCAGCTGCCTCCTGCATGCCCCCTACCAGTGATGGAGCCCACACCCCTATGACGTAGCCTTACTGGGAATTGAACCAGCAACCTTTCCGTGCACTGGATGACATTTAACCAACTAAGCCACACTGGCCAGGGCGGGCTATAGATTTTTTAAAAAACAATTTCAATAAGGTATTATTTATATAATTTAAAACTCACTGATTTTAAGTGTCCAATGATTTTCTAGTAAATTTAGACTCATGCAACCATCACTACAATACAATTTTATAATATTTCCACCACCCTAGAAAACTCCCTGTAGCTTATTCTCAGTTCATCATTATTCCCACCCCCAGTTCCAGGCAACCAGCAATCAATTTTCTGTCTATAATTTGCCTTTTCTTGCCTGTGGATAAATGGAATCACACAATAGGTAGTGTTTTGTATCCAGCTCCTTTTCACTTAATGATTTTGAGGTTCATTTTTGTTATGCTATGAATCCATATTTTTTTATTTCTAAATAACATTTTATTATATGGATAGACCATATCTAATTTATCAAGTCATCAATTCACAGACACTTGGGTTGTTTCCACTTTCTGGTTATTATGAATAATGCTGCTATGACATTCACATATCACATATGAGTTTTTGTATGGATATATGTTCTCATTTCTTTTAAGTAGGCACTTAGGAGTAGAATAGCTAGGGCATATGGTAAACTTATGTTTAACTTTCAAAAAAACTGCCTGTCTTCCAAAGTGGCTGCATCCTTTTCTACTCCCACCAGCAGTGTCTGAGGTAGAATTCACCTATCTTGTTTCACTTAATTATGTGAGTGCAGTCAGGGTAGGGGATTAGATGGGGGAAGGGAGGTGGATTGTCTTGCCCAAGGTTATGCATCCCATAATTGCAGAGGCTGAGTTTTAACCCACATTTGACTGATTCCAAAGCATGTTCTCTCTCAGGATTCTGAGGCACACTTTTAAGTAGGGCTTTCAAATCTGAGTTCAAAGAGAAATGCGGATTGATTGATAATGTCTGCCAAGGATAAGTTGAGGAGATCCTGTGGCAATTGTGCTGCCTTTTGCCATCACCAGAGGAGCCCTTGTCCCCACTCTGCAATTCTGTGGGATTCCTCCCTTGATTCTTCACTGTCGTTGTTTAGCTTAGAAATAAGATTATCTATACTAATAAAATGGTAATATGCTAATTAGACCAGGAGACCTTCTGGGAGACCTTCCGGACATCCTTCCAGACAAAGCCATGGTGGTGAGGCCGAGGCAGAGGTGGTTAGGGGTGATCAGGCTGGCAGGGGGGGCAGTTGGGGGCGAATAGACTGGTGGGGGCAGTTGGGGTCAGGCATGCTGGCAGGAGGGGGCAGTTGGGGGTGAGCAGGCCAGCAGCAGGGCATTTAGGGGTGATCAGGCCAGCAGGCAGAGTGGTTAGAGGTAATCAGGCAGGCAGGCAGGTGAGTGGTTAGGAGACAGCAGGATTGGCCTAAACCAGCAGTTGGACATCCCTTGAGGGGTCTCAGATTGGAGAGGATGCAGGCCAGGCCGAGGGAAACGCCACCCCCGCCCCCAACCCCGTGCATGAATTTCATGCACCAGACCACTAATTTGAGCATAATTATCTTCTCAGCTCCGCTAACATAGGAAACATTTCCTGACTGTGAAACTCAATGCATTAGATTATACTTTGCTGTTTGTTGAAAGAAAATCCAAATCTAAAGAAAGGTTAGAAAGCTCATTTTGAGCCCAGGTTTGGGGGCTAGTCCTGGAAGTAAAATTTCAAAAGATTGAGACAATAGTCCAATAAATAGTAGTTTTGCAGTTTATTTTATGTGTTAGACTCAAAAGAGAAGACCTAAGAAAGGTTACATGACATCCATTAGTGGAAGAGTAAAGAGGCAGGAGGAAAAAGCAGGGAAGTCTCTAGGGTTGGGTAAAAAGTAAAATGGAGAGATATGTTGCTTTTACATTGGGGGGTGCAGGATAGTTAACATTTAACATAGTTTACAGAAGAATGCAGGTGAAAGAGAACAATGAGGAATTGTCTATTCCCTTGCACTGGGATGTTTATCTTTGCTGGTCTGGTGAAGCGACCATTTGGCATTTTAAATATGTTATTCTAGATGCACATGAACAATGGACAGGGCTTGTCCAAGGTAGACATTAATCTATCCCATAAGCCTTAGGACATGACTTCTCACCATAACCTGCTCAGTTAGGAATTTTGTTTTCTGATAATTTTGTTTTCTGGTTATTTCTTGTTTTTGAGCTTGTCAGACTTGCCAAGGGAGTCCTTGTGTTTGCTCACTGGTTTAATTCCTGTATCTCCTCCTGGGCTGAGGACAACTGGTGGAGAGATGCTCTATTCTGCTCAGTGTCCCTCTCCAATAACGGCGTCTGGCTTAGGAAAGGTGCTCAATGAATGTTGCTCGGTTGAAAGATTGCAAGAATAAATGTGAGCATAAAATTAGATTTCTCCTTCCCATTTTAAGCAAGGTAAAACAAAGAGGTGGAAACTTTGAATAACGTCCCACATCCACAGAGCCAAAGGAAGATGGAGAGGTGCCTTGAGTCTCCAAATCCCTTAATCATTGGGCTCCAGCTCACTTCTTGAGTGAAATTGGCCTCAGTCTGTGACTATTAGACGATTGATGTGGGCTGTTAGATTCTGCTGATGCTGGGCTGTGCTGAGCGGAGTGTCCAAGATGCATGGCTCCCTCTTGGATTATAATGAAAAGCCTGTGGTTTGCATGGTGTGCAGAGAGGAAAATACGCCGTGAAGGTTTTTTTTTAGCAATATTTAAACAAAAAATAAATAAAATATAATATTTTGAGCCAATGCAGTTGGTTTGGGGGTGGCCTGTGAATATTGTATAATTACATAATCAACAAAGAAGGATGCAGCATGATTTAATTCATACACCATGATGAATAGGCCCACCTCCCCCTTTCTCTCACCTTTTCTCTTTCTTTATCTCTCTCTCTAGCACCAAAAGCGATCAAAAAAGGTTAACACTAGCCAGTACTAAATGATGGAACAGTGAGCTGTCTTCTTTTCTTTTCCCGTCATTTTCAAACTTTTCATAAAAAAATAAACATTAATTATGGCAAAGAGAAATATTATTTTTAAAGCTCCGATAATCTCTGAAGCAGTGTGTTTTCATTGGCAGAAATGCGCCAAGAGCCAAGATGATATTAGATCACAAAAGTAGTTGGACGGGAAGAATATTTGGAATCACAGCTATGAACACATTATCTTGATTCTCAAATCCCCTGAGAGTTTGGTGTTGAGATCTTAACCAGCAGAGGTGAAGGTCGGAGCAAGTGGGATGTCACAGGAAGAGTGAGTGGCCTGTGCAGGGGCTGGCGGCAGGACCCAGCACGGGGAACTGGAGAGATTACAAGGCAGCATGTCAAAACTTTAGGATATGGACCATTGCTATGTAAAGTGGAGGTGAAGAGGCAGGTGTGCACCAAGTCTTATAGGCCTCGTGTGGGGTATTTGGGATATTGTGTAACTTTTTACTTTTATGTTATATCGAATTTATTGGACGAGTTACTGGAAGAAAGAAAAGTATACACTTAACCCTATTGAGCACATTTGGTACGAGGAAATCCTTTACAAACCATTTCCATTTTGTCCTATTTGCTTTATCAGTGTGTGTATCCATCTGTGTATATGTATTTACCTATGTGTGTATGTATGTCTAGGTGTATACACACATATACAATGTACACATGCATATATATGATTATATAATTTATTTATTTTAGAGTGTATATATTTCACCTAAATCATTTGGGGTAAGTTGGATTGTCACAGCCCTTTACTCTTACATTCTTCAGTGTTCATTTCCTAGAAGCAAAGATAGTCTCCTACATAAACATAACACAGAGATCAAAAGTAGGAAATGAACTCTGATGCAATGCTATTATCTAATTCACAGCCTATATTCAAATTTTTTGAGAATAACCCAAATATTGTCCATTATACCTTTGTTTTCCTCAGTTTGAAATCCAGGATCATGCTGAAGAATATGGGTGGATTGTTACATCACATACCCCTCACTTTCCTTTGGTTTGATGTTTTCCATGAATAAATTGAGATCATATTATTTTTGTGGTGGTGTGGTGGGGTTTTCTGGAATGAATACCACAGAAGTGATGTTGGGTCCTTCTCAGTGAAGTATATCAGAAGTCACGTGACAGTTTGCCCTGATATTGGTGATACCGACTCCAACCACTTGGCTAAGGTGTTTTCTACCAGGTTATCTCACTGCAGGTTACCTCACTGTGTAGTTACAATTTTCCCCCTTGTAATTAATATGTGATTGATGGGGAAATTCTTTGAGACTAAGTACATATCCTGTTCTCCATTAATCTTTCACCCAGTAATTTTAGCATCCAATAGTGATTTTCAAAGTTTGTTATTCTTTCAATACTTATTACCTGTCAATTTAAGTGAAGGAAGAGCTTTCCTATCTCCCTAATGCTTAATCCTATATAAAAAAGGCTAATATGCAAATCGACCAAACAGCACTCAACACAGGAGCTGCCCCCTGGTGGTCAGTGCGCTCAGGGGGAGGGCTGCTCAGTCAGAAGCCCTGAGCTGGGCTCATGGCTGGTGAGCACAGCGGTGGTGGTGGGAGCCTCTCCCACCTCCGCTGCAGTCGGACATTCCTTGAGGGCTCCTGGACTGAGGGACACCCCCCCCTCCAGTGCACAAATTTCGTGCACTGGGCCTCTAGAGTATAAATATCATTATGGACTCATGGACCTTTATTTTATTTAGTGAGTGATAATCCATTTCTATCATTATTTATTTTAATGCTCTAATTGTCCCAGAGTTGACTAGTGGGGGCCAGGTTAAAGGGCTTCAACCTTTACCCCATGGGTAATGGGAAACATATTTGTTAGGCTTTAGGCAGATGAGTGAAATGATCAGATTTGCTTTTTGACAAATTACTCTACCTGAGGCATGGAGAATGGATTGGAGGAGATTATTTTATGGAGGGATGATGGGGCAAAAGCTATAAAGAACGTTGGAGAATCATTCTTCAAGTTCTCTAGCTCTTTATCCATCTTCCAATTCATGTGTGTATTTCTATCTTTGTTTTGTGTGTACATGTGTGGGTCTTTGTGTGTGTACATTTGTGGGTATGTGTATGTACACGTGTGGGTCTCTGTGTGTACATGTGCAGGCCTTTCATGTACATGTGAAGTTCTCTCTTGTGTGTACACATGTGGATCTATGTGTATGTGTACACATATGGGTCTCTGTGTATATAAGTACATACATGGGTCTATGTATGTACATGTGTGGGTCTATGGGTATGTGTACATGTGTGGGTCTGTGTGTACGTGTGTGTATACATGTGGAGTGTGTGTGCACGCATGGGTCTCTGTGTGTACACATGTGTCTCATGTATGTATTTGTGTGTCCCTGTGTATGTGTGTATATGTGTGGGTCTCTATGTGTATGTGTTTGGGTCTATGTATATATGTGTGCATGTGTGAGTCTCTGTGCATTCACATGTAGGTCTATGTGTACATGCATGGGTCTCTCTGTGTGTATACATGTGAATCTGTGTGTATGTGTGTACACATTTGGGTCTGTGTGTGTGTGTTTCTCTGTACAGGTCTTCGTGTCTCTCTTTTATCTGGATAGTTTCCTTAACAGTGTGCACTTGTTCCCCAACAATTGTACCTTGATGCCTTTGGAAATTCTCTGAAATATGTTTCCTTTTACTATGGTAATAAGCCTTCAAAAATAATTGAATTCAGATATTAAATACTGTAAGCACTATCATTTAGCTTCTGATGAAAATGTGCATTATTGTGTTTGAAATGACAAAAAAAAAAAAAGCAGTGACTCCCAACAACCTCTTTTGTCTGCCTCCTGTGAAGTCTTAGTGTGGAATAACTCAATCCCTTTCAGCCTGCATTCTCTGGGATGTGGGAAATAGACCCAGGGCCATTATGCAGTGATAAGATGTGGTTTCTAATTCTGCAGCCCTGCAGGAATCTGCTCCATTGTCAGTTTTATCACTTTCCCTTTGCCAAGTGTTTCTAGCAAGGACAGCACAACTCTCACCACGGGGGGAGGCAGGACAGGAATCTGACCTAAGATTTGGAGTGATCCACTCACTTATTCATTCCTGTTGATGACATATGCTGGACATTCAGCCTGGTGCTAGGGATACAACACCCAGTAAGAATGAAGAATGACGGCATCCTACTTCTCAGAGTGTGTTAGCAGTACCTTTGGTCTTGGTAGGGATTTTCATTTTGATAAAACTGCTTAACTTCCCTGACCCCCTAGTTCCTGATTTGTGCAGCTCAGTTGAGCCAATAGGGTGATTACAAATAAAAGTAGGGCATAGCACAAGCTCCCTGCTTAAGCACGGTGGGTCAAGTTGGCCCACATTTTCTTATCTCCTCCCCAAATGGCATTATTATCACTTTGCCATGGGGTGCCCCTCACCTCTCCTCTTGGTTGAGTCATGAGCTCTATGCTATCTTGGCAGTCCACTGCACCTTGTAAATTTATACTCTAAGGTGGTTAGAGAATCCCAATTTTTTTTGTATTTTATTCAGAGAATGTTAGATGCCAGAAACTTTCCAAAAACAGAAGGTAGGCGATGGTAGAAGGAGAAGAGAGGCATTTCTGAGGCAAGCCATTTTATCTTCTTCCTCTTGATGCTTCCATCCTGCTTCCTTTACATAGGATGTGGGTGGTTATGTATAGAACTGGGAAAGAGATAGAATTGGGAGAAATACTGAAAGTTCTGATGGGTGGAAGCATTCTTGAACCTATATAAGTCTTATTTGGAAAAACATACTCAGAATTAGACTTGAAGAGTTATACTAACTACTTCTTTTGTAGTTTTCCATGTAATGAAAATATTAAAATATCCCACCTACATCTCAGGGATCTGGAAGTTTTCCTTTCTTAGCCTCCCTTGCAGCTAGACGTGGCCTGTGACTATATTCTAGCCAAAGGTGGCAGTGTCCTGAGGCTCTTCTGGCAAGTTTCCTTAAAGAAGAGGGACATGTCCTTTCTATACCTTTCCTTTTTGTTTGTTTGTTTTTGTGTTGGCTGGGTACCTGATTGAAATGGTAGGAGCCGAGGAAGCTCTCTGCAACCATGAGTTCTATATGCCAAGGATGATGGAACAATAATGTAGAAAGAGCCATACAGCTGCTATACCAGTCCTTTTTTCAATGATCATGGTATGTAATATTATATATATATTTCATGTGTACAACATTATACTTTGATATTTGTATACACCATATACTGTTCAGCCCTGTTAGTCTAGTTACCACCCATTACTGTAAAATGGATCCCCTTCATTCATTTCACCCTCCCGAAACCCCCTTCCCCTCTGGCAACCACCAATCTGCTCTTTGTATCTATGAGTTTATTTTTGTTTTGTTATATCCTGACTTACCAACCTCTGTCCTGGATTTACATGAGGCAGAAATGAACTGATTTCCTTTCTTTCTTCATTCCTTCTGTTTTATTATATATAGCTGAACCTCTCCATACAATCATAGTTTAAACAAAAAAACAGTCCCAGAGTGGGCATGCCACTTAACCATTCTGCTTTCCTAACTTGAAGTACAAATCTCTCCCAATAATCTCAGGCTGCCTCTTGTTAATTCTGAGCCAGGTGTAAATAGTAAATATTGGACATGTGAGATATATGTCACTGAGATTGGTAGAGGACCAACAGAAAATGGCAATGTAAAGGACATGTCATAGAAACGTGTCTAATGTATTATGGATATTCTGGAGTTAGTGAATATCAAAAAATTAGTAGGTTTCTTTCTCCTTTTTCTTTTTTTTAAAGAATACAGTAAGACAAATTGAGAGATTAATCCATCAACCGAAATTGATTTTCTTGAAAATGGCTGGCCTCAAACAATTCCACCTACTGACTGGTTGATATAACAAGTTGTGAGCTGAAATGAAGTGGAATAACTTCGTTTTGCCAGAGTCCCGGAGGGACAAATGTTTGTAAAGTCGAGTTGAGTTCATGATGATGCTTTAAAAGAAAATTCCTTTAGAAGCTTGGTCTAGAGAAAGTAGGATCATACTGTCTCTCTCAGATGCATACACACAATTAAGTGACATTTACTGCCAAATTGGCCTTTTTTTGTGTGTGCTCTGCTGACATTTTCTTCGTGTTTAAACATTTTGATTTTAAAGCATTAAATAGTTTATAAAATGGGTTCAGTACCTGTGGTGAGAATATGCAGGTGAAAATATTGGACGTGGGGTTGATTGGTTTAATGTGAAACAATAACCTTAATTGTTTTCTGGTTGTCCGTACTTGTTAGAGTCAGGGCACTGTTTGAAAGGTCCTCCTGGGGAAGCAAGTGTCTGACTGACTTGGAATGTAGGCGGGAGAACTTCAGTGTGAGTCTCCTAAGTTCCAAGAAACAGGGAGAGCAGGAGTAATCCGAATCCAATTTGTTAAGATGTTGCCTCTTTGAGAAAGCCTGCCTTGATAGTGCAAAGCTTGGTTATCTGACCCTCCCACATTCTCCCAAGCACCCTGCTAGGATGATTGTCAGATCACGGCTCTATTCAACCTTCACCATGACCATATTAGGCATTATTGTGGTTGTTGTGATTGTCTTTTTATTATCACTATTTTGCAAATGTTCATAATTTTTCAGTGACTTGCTCAAGGTCACACACCAAATAAACATAAAAGAATTTAAACCTAGAATTTTTTCTATCCAGTTAAAGACAATGAAAAGTTACAGAAATAAGGGAAAATTCAGAGGCCTGAAGATTGGAAAATCAGAGGGCTGAAAATTCAGCAATGTGTGCCAAAAGCTTTCCAATCTACATAACTTTAAAAGATCTTAAGTGTTCTCTCCACAAAAAAGATAAATAACTCTGTGAAATGATGGATATGTTAATTAACTTGATTATTGTATGATTGGAGTCCCTCAAGGATTTAGGCTGACACAGTTAGCAAGTAAGAGGGGAGTTTATGAGAGAGAAATGGGATGGAGCCACAACTGGGGAAGATTGGGACTCAGCCTCTGCTGTTCTTGGGGTTGAATTTTATGCACCAAAATCATAAGGGGCAGAGGCTGGGGGATGTAAGTGTTCTACTCTGATTAGATAGAGGTCATTGTCCTTCAAACCCATTGGCCATTGTTATCGTTGGCCTGCTGTCTTGCCCTCGGTGTGGCTGCCTCCTGTTGTGCCTGATGGGGCTACCACAGGCTATTCCACAAAATGAGGCTGAGGCAACTTTCTTGTTCAGGACTTTCTAGTCTGCCTGAGCCAAATGTCCTCTGCTGGCCTGTCAATGATGATAATCACTAGAGGCCCGGTGCATGAAGTTTGTGCATGGGGAGTGGGGGTGCAGGTGTGTCCTTCAGCCCAGCCTGCACCCTCTCCAACCTGGGACCCCTCAAGGGATGTCCCACTGGGATCAGGCCTAAACGAGCAGTCAGACAGCCCTCTCACAATCCAGGACTGCTGGCTCCCAACCGCTCACTTGCCTGCCTGCCTGATTGCCCCAACTGCTTCTGCCTGCCAGTCTGATCACCCCCTAACCACTCCCCTGCCAGCCTGACTGATGCTTAACTGCTCCCCAGCTGGCCTGATTGCCCTTAACTGCCCTCCCTTGCCGGCCTGGTCACCCCTAACTGCCCTCCTCTGCAGGCCTGGTTGCCCCCAACTGCCCTCCCCTGCAAGCCTGGTCACCCCAAACTGCCCTCCCCTGCAGGCCTGGTCATCCTTAACTGCCCTCCCCTTCCAGCCCTGTTGCCCTTAACTGCTCTCCTGCAGGCCTGGTCCCCCCTAACTGCCCTCCCCTGCAGGCTTGATTGCCCCCAGCTGCACGCCCCTGCAGGCCATCTTGTGGTGGCCATCTGTGTCCGCATAGGGGTGGCCATCCTTGACCACATGGGGCAGCCATCTTGTGTGTTGGAGTGATGGTCAATTTGCATATTACTCTTTTATTAGATAGGATTTCACAAAATATACATATATCAAAACATCACATTGTATACCTTCTATATATACAACTTGTATTTACCAAATACCCCTCAATAAAGCTAGGGATAAAAATGAGACTCAGAGAAAGTACTGGGAAATCCATTTCAGAATTTGTTTAGAGTTTATCCTGTCTCATATTGCTCTCATGTTGATTGATACCTGCCATTATGTGGTTATGCTGAGAACAATCTTTTAATGATACAAATATAATAAATAATTTAATAGCCCTTTGTACTGACCGTAATAAAATGCTTCTTACTTTGAATATATATAACCAATGAACTATCATTCCTATTTTTAGAAATTTATCCTAAATACATCATCAGAAATGTATTAGTTTTGAAGGTAGAAAAGAAATCACAGATTTGATTTAAATAAATATATATGATCATAATTGTGCATTTGTTCATTGTTGTTGTTTTGAGTGCTAAAAGAGCAACTAAGATTCACTCTCATCCAATGATAGGTGACCTTTAGACGTAATGAAGCTATTTAAGTGTTCACAGTGCAACCGAATTCTGAGGTGTTCCTTGCTGTGGATGTTCTTTAAGTCTTTGAATGCCGTTAATGCAATTTGGGTATTAGCTTCTCTTAGCTGTTTTGCTCTGTATCCACAGAAATTTAGGAGGCTAACAACACACCAGCATGCCCTTCCAGAGTTCCAGTACCCCCATGACCTTGGGCAACTGTCCTTAGCCTCACAGGGAAGTCTCAGGCTACACCAGCACCTCCCTGACATGCATTTATTCTCTCTTCACATTTTCCTTCCCCTCAAAGCCCTATAATGAGGAATCCAGTATAAAGCAATTAGACAGTATACGATTGAGGTGGCTGCCAATTATGCTGATGGAACTGAAGTCTTATTAGCCTAATAAGGTTTTCTAAATTGGACTTGGGGATCTTGGTTGTTGGTGGTGTGAATATTCGTGAGAGAAGTTGCCCAAGTATTTAAAGTGTGTTCACCTAAGGGTAAATGCTCACCTTGGATGAACTGGTGTGAGCTTTGGAGCCAGAGATAAGTGGGTTCATCCTCACATCCTGCCACTTATTAGCTATTTGACCTCAGGCAAGCAATTCAACTTCTGACAGTCTCCTTTCCTGACTGAGTTGGATTGGGAATTTCTACCCACCTGAAAAGATCGCGATGGCCATTAAATGGGTAAAAAAATTGCACAACACTTGCTATTTTATCTGAGTTCTGTTATCACTCTTAACTTTAGACATGGTCACTTAATCATGCTACACAATAAACAATTAAAATGAACTTATATTATTACTCTGAAAAATATCTCATATTCTTGAGAGCTTTGGAGACAGGCTGACCCACATTTGAATCCCAGCCCCAGATAGACAAATGCTGACTATTTCACTACTCTAAGTCTTGTATTCTCTCTTCAAAAAGACTAAGAATCATAACAAAGAGTAGTTATGTCTTGAGATAGTATTGTGAAGAGTAAACAAACTAACAAGTAAAATGTGTTTACCACACTGCCTGGCTCAGAAAAGGGACTTATTACTGACAGGACCAAAGTATTATTATGATCATCATTTTCAATAGAACTTGAAAAAAATGGGTGCAAATTTTTCCCATTCAAAGTTGTCCAAATATACAAATCATGTGGACTTTGGGACTATTCAGGTTATGTATAATTCTGTATTTTAAGGTTAATTTAGAAATAATAAAATCCAATTAGTTTAAGAATAAGTTTTTGTCTCATAGAATGCCTAAGTGTAGAATTAAAGTCAGGTTCTCACATATCTGGATCCAGGAGCTCAAACCTTGTCAACAAAAATCTGTCTCTTCATCTCTTTGCTCTCTTCATCTTTGATTATATAATCTCCAAATGTGCCATCATATTTCATATGGAAAGTAAGATTGTGTCTGCCAATGCTCAGATATTAATTTCAGGAAAGACTATGCTTAAATCCATTTTTAAAAAATGCTTTTGTGTCGGCTGGAGTTGCTGAAAGCAACTATGGTTCTGAAAGCAACTGTGGTGCTGAAAGCAACTGTGGTGCTGGCCAGGCATCCTGGCCTACATTGTCTCTAAGTTGTCACTTAGCTCCGGACGTCTGCCTGCTCTAATCCTATCAGCAGCAGGATCCTCTATGCTTAAGATCAGCAAACTTCTATTTTAGAAATTTTCTCTAAAACCATATTTTCTGACAATAGGGGATGAGAAGGGAATTAAATAGAACTCTGACATCTAGTGTTGGATTTTTCCTTCCTTGGGAAAGACAGAGCAATGTTAGCACAACCTGGAGAAGGTCCATTTATTCCGAAAACACATTTCACTAGGCACTGGGAAGTGTTCTCAACACTAGAGAACCAGGAACAAGATAGAACAGTTTGTTGTGTGGGACTCCCACCTCTCCAGCGACAGAAGTTACACAAAGAATCAAAGTTCATTGCGATGAGTGCTGTGATGGCAGTCGGGGAGGGACAGATGAAGCAGGTGCAGCTGTGTTTGCAGAGTCTGAGTTTTTGTGGAGGAGCCGTTCCATGATCTGGGTGCGTGGAAGGCATCCTGCCTTTAAATGGACCATTCCGTATGGTTAGTTGCCCACTCACCTGTGCCCTATTAGGAAGATCTGAAGAGCAGCTTTTTCAGAGGTCCACTGGCCTCCTGCTACAGTCATCTCATGCTGACCAAGGCGAGCCCATATGATTAAGCAGAGGAGAAACAAAAGGGGGAGGAGGGAAGAGAGAAGAGAATGAAAGAAAAGAAAAGGAAGACCGGAAACTTGTTTACCCAATGTCTGTATCCCAATGAGAAGAAATTGAGCTGCCAATAACTGAGCAAGGCTCTCTGATGATATAGATTAAACCAGAAGGGCCAACAGTAAACAAGATGAACTTCAAAAGAGCAGCGTCTCTGCTCTCTGGGGACTTCCATTAGCGAGTCACCAGATAGGCAATTACTGTACAGTTCTTGTAATGACCGGGATCAAAAGCAAGCATTCTGCACAGTAGGCAGTCAGAAAACAGGCAGACAAAAAACTGTGAAAATATGCCATTAAATCTTAATTATTCTTCAAAGGAAAACAAGCACAACCAGGGGGCCGAGGAGGAAGGAATATTCTCAGCCTTACTAATGCTTGGGGCTCAGGGCAGTAGTACAGATACCGTATCAACTCTCCTGTTTACTTAGAACTGAGCATCTCACTCTGACTTGTGTTTGGGTTAAGGCATTTGGTTTATATAAGCATCCCAGTTTCTCTGATCCATGATATCTTCTGGAGTATATGAAGGCTGTGGTATCAGATCTAGTTTCAGACACAAAGTCTGCATTAAAATCATTATTTTTTTAATTGATTAAGGTATTACATATGTATCCTTATCCCCCCCATTGCCCCCCCATTCATGCCCTCATCCCTCCCCTGGTGTCTGTGTCCATTGGTTATGCTTATATGCATGCATACAAGTCCTTTGGTTGATCTCTCCCCCTTACCCCCACCCTTCCCTAGCTTCCCTCTGAGGTTTGAGCATGGAAACTCCATTTGATCCAGTGATCCCACTTGTAGGAATATATCCCAAGAAACCAGAAACACTAATCAGAAAGGATATATGCACCCCTATGTTCATAGCAGCACAACTTACAGCAAGGATATATGCACCCCTATGTTCATAGCAGCACAATTTACAGCAGCTAAGATTTGGAAACACCCTAAGTGCACATCAGCAGATGAGTGGATTAAAAAACTATGGTATATCTATACAATGGAATACTACGCTGCTGTAAAAAGGAAGGAACTCCTACCGTTTGCAACAGCATGGATGGAACTGGAGAGCATTATACTAAGCTAAATAAGCCAGTCAGAGAAAGATAAATATCACATGCTCTCATTCATTTGTGGATTATCATGAACAACATAAACTGATGAACAAAAACAGATCCAGAGACAGAGAAGCATCAATCAGATGATTTCTTTTTATTATTAAAAGCAAATAGCTCAGCATTCAGAGTTGACCACTGTTTACACTTGGACACAGAATGTTCTCTTAGCGTCTGTGGAAATGATATCCTCTGCTCTGGAATTCACAAGCATCGAGGGTCATGGTAGTCGTGTGTCATTTCCCTGAGGCTTACACCTGAGTTGTCCTTGGTTGGTGCATGGAAGCCATTGACATGCCAAACTCTAGATGTGGTACGGGCTAAATGAAAGTCTTAACTCAAAAGACATTGTTTTATTTTGAATACTGTGTGTGTGTGTGTGTGTGTGTGTGTGTGTGTGTGTAATCTAGATTGTACAGAATAGGTGAAGTTAATTCTACTTGGATCACTTAGCACTATGGTTTTAAATAGCTATAGAAGAGACTAGCCCTGTGCTGCCAACAGACACACAATGTAAAACACATATGCAATTTTAAACTTTCTAGTAGCCACATTACAAAAGGGACAGGTAAAATTAATTTTGATAGTATGTTTTATTTAACCCAATACATTAAAAATATTAGCATTTCAATATAAAAATGAACAATGGCACACTTTACATTTTTTTTTTCTGGTACTGTCAGAAGTCTAGTCTGCATTTTATACTCCCACCACATCTCAGTTTAAACAAGACACATTTCAGTTATACATAGGGCTGGAGGTTATTATATTAGACCGTGGCTAGACTGTGTCCCAGTTCCATTCTGGGCCATTTCCACCTATAAATACTAACTTAAAAAACTGCCATTCACAGTATAGATTCCAATGCAGGCACAATGTGACTCTTACCAGCCTAGCAAAATTGATTTGACATCTTACGACCTAAAAGATGCAACACTAGAAACAGAGAAATCCGTGATAATTGTCAGCCTTGAAAACTGTACCCAACCATGATGACTGCGGTCTACTCGGTCAATGGGATCCTCTCCGTTAGGGAATTAAAACTGAGACCAAGGGAAACACTCAAGCCTGTTTCAGTTCCCTCACCCTCCACCCTCCAATCAGAAGCACTCATAGGGAGAAAGGAGAAAGGGCAGAGTAGTGTTCCATGGCATTTAAGTGCTAAGCATCACCAAGGTGCTTATGAAAATGCACATTTCCAAGCCTTACTCCATGGTT
>NW_005365229.1:943809-955089 GCF_000412655.1 Myotis brandtii | reverse complement strand
ATCCAGAGACAGAGAAGCATCAATCAGATGATTTCTTTTTATTATTAAAAGCAAATAGCTCAGCATTCAGAGTTGACCACTGTTTACACTTGGACACAGAATGTTCTCTTAGCGTCTGTGGAAATGATATCCTCTGCTCTGGAATTCACAAACATTGAGGGTCATGGTAGTCGGGTGTCATTTCCCTGAGGCTTACACTTGAGTTGTCCTTGGTGCATGGAAGCCATTGACATGCCAAACTCTAGATGTGGTACGGGCTAAATGAAAACCTTAACTCAAAAGACATTGTTTGATTTTGAATACTGTGTGTGTGTGTGTGTGTATGTGTGTGTAATCTAGATTGTACAGAATAGGTAAAGTTAATTCTACTTGGATCACTTAGCACTATGGTTTTAAATAGCTATAGAAGAGACTAGCCCTGTGCTGCCAACAGACACACAATGTAAAACACATATGCGATTTTAAACTTTCTAGTAGCCACATTACAAAAGGAACAGGTAAAATTAATTTTTATAATATGTTTTATTTAGCCCAATACATTAAAAATATTAGCATTTCAATATAAAAATGAACAATGGCACACTTTACATTTTTTTTCTGGTACTGTCTGAAGTCGAGTCTGCATTTTATACTCCCACCACATCTCAGTTTAAACAAGACACATTTCAGTTATACATAGGGCTGGAGGTTATTATATTAGACCGTGGCTAGACTGTGTCCCAGTTCCATTCTGGGCCATTTCCACCTATAAATACTAACTTAAAAAACTGCCATTCACAGTATAGATTCCAATGCAGGCACAATGTGACTCTTACCAGCCTAGCAAAATTGATTTGACATCTTACGACCTAAAAGATGCAACACTAGAAACAGAGAAATCCGTGATAATTGTCAGCCTTGAAAACTGTACCCAACCATGATGACTGCGGTCTACTCGGTCAATGGGATCCTCTCCGTTAGGGAATTAAAACTGAGACCAAGGGAAACACTCAAGCCTGTTTCAGTTCCCTCACCCTCCACCCTCCAATCAGAAGCACTCATAGGGAGAAAGGAGAAAGGGCAGAGTAGTGTTCCATGGCATTTAAGTGCTAAGCATCACCAAGGTGCTTATGAAAATGCACATTTCCAAGCCTTACTCCATGGTTCTCACTCAGTGTGGGGTATTTGTTTTTGCAGCAAGTACCCTTTCCAATTTTTAAAAAGTCATTATAGAAGTAGCCAGTGGAGCCTTGCGATGTTGACTAAGGAAACATACAACCCTCTCACCTTGTTTGCTGAGAGCCACCATATTTCCCCTGTGATCTCTCATGCTTGAGGCAGGAGGTTGAGGAGAGAGAGAATGAGAGCAATTTCTTTCCTGCTTCTCTGATCAGAACACTGAATTCTCCACAATAACTCTACCTTCACTGCACTGTGTGGTTTCATGTGTAATGTGGAACAGGGTTATAAATTTTTGATTTTCCAGATTTAATTCCAACAAGTGTTTCCCATATTCCTGGTCTGTCCCCAGCCCATTCTCAAGGTTTAGGTCACTGGAGAATCAATAAATCAGGTCTCTGCTCCAAAGGTATTGAGCAGAAGACTGAACAGATCTCTCAAGAGAAGACAATGGCATATGACTACAGTTCATGAGAAATGGTACAGGTAGGAGCCACTAAAGATCAAGGGATGGTGGAAAAATATTATTTGCATCCTCTTCACTCTTCCACAGCTCATTGCCTCAATAATCAGAATATGACTATGAATAAGAAAGCTTCATTTTTTTCACTTGTTCAGGTCATCTTCACATGATTCCTTAACCTGAACAAAGAGTTCTTCAGTAAGAAAATAAGTAACCAAACCTTGCTATTATTACTTTGTTGTGTTCAATGGTGCAACCTCACATTTAATAACACACCCTCACTTACAGGTAGTTCATAATCTCATGCACTTGTATATACAACATAGATTTGAACAACTATGAAGCGTAGTATTCTTAGTGTTAACTTGCTTTTTGAAAACACTTCACTATTATGGAAGCATTTCCACATATATTCTCTCTTCTGACCCTTGAAACATTCCTGAGGCTGAAAACAATCAGGCTTGGAGAAAAGGCAGGAGTGGCAGAGAGGGGTCAATGGGGGGTGAAGGGGGACATCTGTAATACTTTCAATAATGAAGATAAATTTTAAAAAATAAAATAATTAATAAAAATAATTATTATGTCAAATGATGGGGGAAATAAGACATTTTGGGAAGGGGCTAGCAATCTGAATCTGTACCAGTAACCTAACGTACATTCTTGATGGCCTATGATTAAGTCACTGCCCTTTCTCCACAAATCTGGTCTAGCAAGACCTGCTTTTCTAATTCCTCCCAATTTACAAAGGGGCCATAAACAAAGAATGTAACAGCTTAGCTACAGGGGAGGTGGGCTGTGGAAGCCCACCACAAACAAAAGCCAGGTAGGAAACAGATAGAAAACAAAGAAACCGAAGGGTACAAAGAGAAAGCTTCCTCCATATTGGCTTACTCAGGATTTGGAGACCTGACCCCTTGAGTCCATGTGAAACATCTGAAAATAAATGGGTCTATCCTGGACCTCCAAGTACTCGTGTATTTTTCAGTCGCCTGGTAAGTTCTGTAACAGAGTGGGGTTTGAGCATCAGAAATACCTTTGCTTCGAGACACGATCCAAGTCCTCTACTCTCCAGTGGAGATGGTCAGGCACTGTTGGTTCCACATTCAGTGAAATAAAGCAAACTCACTACCTGGAGCCTGTGCTAAAATGAAGCATCTGTTGGCTACATTATCTCCAGGAAGCAGGTAGGACACATCAATATGGAATAAAGTTCATAACTAACTGTGCCCAGCTCTCTCACCCAGCCAATGTGAACACAGAGACCTGAGAGGGAAAGTGATTTCACTAAAATCTCATAAGAACGTAGTCTCCTGTCTTCTGGTCACAGGTGATTATTTTCTCCCATACCCATCAATTCACCTGCCACCTCAATGCTCATGAGCCATTGTCTAGAATGATACTTGAATAAAACCCCAATTCCTTTCCCAGACTAACTCAGCTCTGAATAAGCTCTGGTCCATACCTACCGCAAGTGTTAGCATCTACATCTTTTGATCCTTTTTCCTTTATTAGCGTCTTTGAGCCATAGTAGCCTTGCTTTGGTCAATGAACATATTTCATTCTCAGAGCATTTTTGCTACTGTTCTCGCTGTCTTCAATGCCTTCCCTTGGTTCATCTATAACAGATCCCTTCCCATCCTTTAAACCTCTGCTCAAAGTCACCTTCTCAGAGAGGCTTTTCTTGGGGATCATATCCAAAGTTGCCCACACTCTCCATCCCATCACCATGTTTACTGTTCTCTTAATACTGATCAACATCTGAAATAACTTTCTGACAGGGGTGTTCAATCGATTTTCATTTTTTTTTTTAAACATATTTTATTGATTCCCCACAGAGAGGAAGGGAGAGGGATAGAGAGTCAGAAACATCGATGAGAGAGAAACATCGACCAGCTACCTCCTGCACACCTCCCACTGGGGATGTGCCCGCAACCAAGGTACATGCCCTTGACCAGAATCGAACCTGGGACCTTTCAGTCCGCAGGCCGACGCTCTATCCACTGAGCCAAACCGGTCTGGCCGATTTTCATTTTTGTTCCTCTCCTCTCAGGCTGCAATCTCCAGGAGGATTTTGTTATCTTTCTATCCTCTGTACCTGGAACAGAGCCTCTCAAATAGAAGATGCTCAATTAATATACGTTGAATTAGTTAATAAATAAGATGCACCTTTATGTGCATGGGAATTTTTTTAAACACAGGAACATCCTAAACTGGATATCTGTCTTAGTTTAGTCTGCTTTCAAAATGTAGTTTAAATAACAGAAACTTATTTCTCACAGTACTGAAGGCTGGGAAGTCTGAGATCAGGGTGCCAGCATGGTCAGGCTCAGCGCAGGCCTCTCTACCTTGCTTGTGAGAAGGCTAAAAAGGGCTAATTCCAATGTAATCCTGATATTTGGGGGGCTAGCAATCTGAATTGATGCCAGCAAGCTCAGTGTACATTCTTGATAACCTATAATTAAGTCACTACCTCCTTCCCAGAAACTAGTCTTGCAGAACCTGTTACAGAGGCCATAAAACTGTGAACAGTGCACTGCCCCGGAGGGAGGGTTATTAACACTGGTGCCAGGCCAGACCATCAGATATGGCCTGGAGACCCCCAACACCTGGGGGCCTACTTACAAGGCCCTCAAAAAGGACTGGAAGCATAATCCATATTTGCGAGACAAAGACCCCAGGAAGATATAAAAGAGAAGCCCCCTGCATGTTACTTTACTCCGATTTGGAAAGCTATTCCCTGAGTCTGCCAGTGTAAATAAATAGTGTCACTCCTTTTCTCTAAAGCCTTGCTTTGTTTTTCTTTGGTCTTCTGCAACACTTGTAGATAGCTGTCTTCTTATGATCTCTCTTCCTCTTCTTATAAAGCCATTAATCCTATCATAAAGGCCCCACCCTCATGACATCATCTAAATCTAATCACCTCCCAAGGCAGCATCTACAAATACCATCACACTAGGGATTCGGGATTCAACATAATGAGCTTTAGGAGAACACAAACATGCGGTTTGTATCAGAGGCTACCTTTTCAATGGTAGTGCTGCTTCACTCTTTCTATAAATCTAAATAACTATATATCTGTAACTGTGCCTATAGATATATCAACAGATATCTGTATATCTGGAGTTCCCTTCCTTAGGATCATCTGATGAGCTATTCAATTATCTTCAATGTTTTAGAAGACATCCCACTCTTTTTTTTTAATCCTCAGCTGAGGATATGTTTATTGATTTTAGAGAAAGAGTGAGGGAGTGAGGGAGAGAGAGAGAGAGAGAGAGAAACATCAGTTGGTTTCCTCTCATACATGTTGGGATCAGGGATTGAACCCATAAACTTTTGGTGTAGGGGACGGTGCTCCAACCAACAGAGCCACCTCCCTCTCTTGATTTATGCCACTACTTTCTCAATGTCCAGCACATAGCTGCTGCATAGGTTTTCAAACAAAACAAAATTCAGCTCTTTAATAATTATCATTTTGGAACTTCTTGAAAATTTAATGACAATTATGAAATAAGTGGAGTCTTCTTTTAGTGGTATTAATTTAAATTTCAGATCACCAGCATAGAGAAGGCACTGTTTCCTGGATCATAAAATGTTAAACCAAATGATTTGGTCCCTATCGTTTTTGTAAGGGAAGTGACTTTTATGGGGTTAAAAATAGCTACTTCTCCAGGATCACCTTCCCTCTCTCCTTCCCTCCCTCTGCATTTCTTTCACTTCCTCCGTTTGCTCTTTTCCTTTATCCCCCCCGCCCCTGTATCCCTGCACCCCCTTTCTGAAACCCTGAAACCACTGTCTAAAATGAATGCACATTCACAGTTCTCGATGGGAAAGTGATTCCGGAAAGCTCACTCTTCGAGGTAATTTTTAAAAGGAAATCCTTGCTTTCTCAACCCAAAAATCACTCTCACCAGGGGTACCTCGGGAATAAAGAAGTGATCACTGTGCTCCCAATTATGCAAGAGACTGTATTTTTACAAAGGAGCTTAGCTGGGGAATAAAAGTATTCTTTTTTACTGAGTTAAATGTTGTTGTTGCAAAATGGCTATGCTCTTTATGCTCTTTATTCAGGGGAAATATAGTTTCCCATGATAACCCCAGTAAATAAATACAGCTCCATCAGGAAGGGAGGTAAAACCTGCGTGATTTAATACTGTTCAACTGAGAGAGCACCCAGATTACAAAACACAAAGAGAACAAAACAAATGACAAGTGAATGAGGGAGCAAACAGGGTGGCGGTTGGTTTCCGCTTTGTGCATGGAGGGACACCGACACTCAGGGACACAATTCAAGTGTGTATTTTGATTGGAAACCTGGCAGCAAATCCAGCTGTATGGGCATTCTTGGGAAGGAAAAGAACTCATTCCGGCCCTGCCTCCGTGTGGACACGTTTTTGCTTTGCCTCCCAAACCTCAAATGTGTCCCTTGTGCCATTTGGTAATGAATGCCCAGCACCGTGACAAGAAGGCCAAATAGCTTTGTTTGGTATCCACGGAGTTAGCAAAGAGATTAAAAGGGTCTAAAGGAATAAAGAACATCTGGAAACACGGGCTTCGCATTTTCCTTTCGTCCTGGGTGTGTTTGAAAGCTGAGCGTTGGGGATTGGACAACTGAATTTACTTTCACGTTGAAAAGTCTGGTACCCCTGTGACTCAAGCAGGCAAATAGGAGAGGACTGGTCGAGTCTCTACTGGCCACACTTACAGCCAAATGGTGACTGAGGTGTAATTTCTGTTTCAGGATGACTAGTCTGAGTAGTATGTGGAGGGGGAAGTAGAAAGATAAAATTGTAAGGTTTCATTTCTTTTTTGAAAATATGTTTTTATTAATTTTTAGAGAAAGAGGAAGGGAGAGGGACAGAGAGATAGAAATATCAATGCAAAAGGAACATCATCAATCCGCTGCCCTCTGCATGCCCCCTAATGGGCATCCAGCCCTCAACCCTGGCATGTGCCCTGACTGGGAATCAAACAGAGACCTCTTGGTTCCTGGGTCAAAGTTCAACAACTGAGCCATGCCAGCCAGGCTGTACGGCTTCATTTCATTCTAGCAAGAATAGATTGAGAATTCGATAATCACTGCTATAGGTGCTCTGGGGAATAAAATGAAGTCTTTTTCTTGCCCTGATTTGATTACGAGGGAGACCATTCATATGGGGGACAAAGGGATATACTAGTATGGGAAATCTGTGTACCGTTTCCCTCAATTTTGCTGTGAACCTAAAACTGCTCTAAAAAATATGAAGTCTTAATAAAAACAAATAATTAAATAAATAATCTATAATAATAAAAGTGTAATATGCTAATTAGACTGGATGTCTGGGCTGCAAGGGAAGCCCAGGTCCCAGGTGCCGGAGGCAAGCCAGTGCTGGCAGCCCGGGGAAAGGAAGGCCTACTCTTGCACGATTTTCATGCATCGGGCCTCTAGTTGTTGACTAAATGAATCAGTAAGGTAAATATAAAAGCTAACCGATTTAAAAAGGAAGGAATTGTTCTGTCAAAAGGTAAAATGAGGCATATTAAAAATGTTAAGAGCTTATTTGAGCAAAAAATCTCTTTGCATCAGCAGCATCCAATCTAGCAGTGAGAAGGGAGCTCTGAGAAGCTGCACAACATGAAACACTTTTACAGGCAGGAGGGAGCAGGAGCAGTGTTAAGCCAGCAAAACGTGGGGTAGGGTTATCACCAAAGCACCTTCCTTTAGGGGCTGGCAGGGGCTGTAAGACAGATGACCTAACCAGTGCTGATCAAGTGACTCTGGATCTACTGGTTTAAGGTCCCATTTCTATGAAAGCAGAAACCATATTAAGTCATCATTGGGTGATGTGGGGCTTAGCATAAGTGATTCCATGTTGGGCCTGTTGTCTTGCTTTTAACAGTTCCAATGGGTAGGCGCTAGAAGAAATGGAGTTTGGCCATGGCCCTAATTGCTGAAACAACTTTTGGTAAATTATAAGATTGATATCATAAAATGAATTAACGTTTGGAAAAGAAAGAACAAGTGACCAGGCTGGTGGTTCTGTTTCCGTGGAACCGCGAGTGTTACTGATGTGCATTCTTTCTTTTATTTCCACGTGTCTCCCTATTATGGCTGCAAATCTCCCCTGTGCTTATGATGCAAAACATTGGTTTTTAGAATTAGCCTGCATGTGTGCATGCTGTCAGGCAAGCCTTCATAGGAATTATTTTCAGTAAAAGTGTTAGGTACTCCATCAAGTCACCCACCCAAAGCATGATTTACTATGGTATTCAATGACTTGGATTTTAAAAGACAGGTGAGTGTGAGTAAAGAGAGGGCGATAAGCAGAGAACCAGAGGGAGGAAAGACAAATGGTTCACATGGAAAGCGTACAGGCCAAGATGGGTGAACATGGACTCTGGACAACGAAGACGAGATTGAGAAAAATCTTCGATGTTCATGCTTCAAGCTCTTCCTCGGTCTCAGAAACCCATCAATGTTGCAGACAGAGGGTGGAAAGATTTTAGCAGTGGTGCATGTGTAAGTGGATCCTGGAAGATGTAGATTTTGACTAGAAGGAGAAGAAAGAATACAGGCGAACATTGAGCGAATGAGATCAGTCAGTGCATGAGAAGTGATTGTCTTACAAAAAGCCATTCTGCCACAGGAAAAATAATTTTTTTGGTCTCTGATTTGGAGCCCCCAAGGCCATTTGACTCCTGGCCATGTTGTCTGCAGGCAGAACATCATGCATGCTTAATTAGCTCTTGCTACACATTTGAGACCTATTGTCCCTGAAGCAAACTGTGACTCTGGGCCCTGCCTGGGGAGTAAGAGGCCTTCCCTCTCTCACCACAGGTGTGATGGGGACTTTTTGTCACAGCATCTGACCTCCCAATCTGGGTGCTTGGATTCCTCCATGCATCTCTTCCTAGAAGCCCCAGAAGATGCATCTCAACACTCTGGTAAAACGTTGGACAATGTGGGTGTACCTATTGGATGCAAATGCCAGCCCTAACCACTCACCACCCACTAGTCGCTGTTGTTTATAAATTCTGTCTGTGCAGATACATCCTTCAAAGTCCTTTTTAGCAAAAACAAAAAAGAATCCCATGATAAGATATTTTGAGAGAGAGAGAGACCACATTCACATAACTTTTATTACAGTACATTGTTATAATTATTCTTTCATTATTATTGTTGTTAATCTCTTACTGTGCCTAATTTATAAATTAAACTTCATCACATATGTATTTATAAGACAAAACATAGTAGATATAGGATTCAGTTTTATCTGCAATTTCAGGCATCCACTAGGAGTCTAGGAATGTATCCTCCACGGATAAAAGGAGACTACTATACTATCTAATCCTTCAGGAAAATAGTTTGCTGTTCCTGTTCTATTCTATTCTCCTTGTTATTGTAAAAGTCCTGAACTCATTCAACCAATACATATTTTGTCAAGATTTGGATGAAGAAAGTTCCGGGGTATCCTCTCTAAGGTATTCTTCTGGGTCGTGCCTGGTTTCATTGTCTTTGACCTCATTCACAATTCTGTACATTGCAGAAGCCTGGTACTACTTACTGCAAGTGATTCTTAGCCATCGAAAAGCAAATGAATCATGTCCACTTGAATGTACTTGAGCTCTGCCCTATAGATATTGACCAGATTTGCTGCCAGGTCTGAGTCTACTTGCAAATTTATTTCAACATTCTTGGCTGCCTATAAAATTACAGTATTTTTAATTTTAGTATTTTGAACTGGTTGTAACATCTTACTATTCTCTTCATTAATTACTGAGAGAAATATAAAATCTTTGACACATTCATTTCACATTTTTGTATATAAGCCATGATTTTATTTTATGTTTTTAGAAAAGTGCCCTTAAGAATTTCTGTAGTTAATACATACACAACTAAAATCCTTTGCTGAGTCAGGATGTAGAGAAGTAGGGCTAAGAGGATTGCTTAGATTGCTTTAGTTTGTCTCCTGACCACACTACTAATTAGGTGTTTATTTTTTATTTTATTTATTTATTTTTAAAAATATATTTTATTGATTTTTTACAGAGAGGGAGAGGGATATCGAGTTAGAAACATTGATGAGAGAGAAACATCAATCAGCTGCCTCCTGCACACTCCCTACTGGGGATGTGCCCACAACCAAGGTACATGTCCTTGACCGGAATCAAATCTGGTACCCTTCAGTCCACAGGCTGATGCTCTATCCACTGAGCCAAACCGGTTAGGACTAATTAGATGTCTAGAGTTAGGCACATCTCTTGACACCTCTGACTCCCCATTTTCTCTATAATAACATGGTTATTAGAACAATTCCTACCTCATATGGTTGTACAAGGATTAAGCGACATCACCCATGCACAGCATCTAGTGTTCAGTAAACAATCTAGCAACTTCGCTATTGTTGTCATTGTCATCATCAATTGCATTTGAACTCATCAGCTGAATGAAATTTTCAGCTTCCACCTGGTGTTACCTTCTGCCAGCTGCTCGCATGCAGCCCCAGGGGTCTGGTTCAAGTCCTCCTAAAGGCAGAGCCTGAGACAAGACCTGGAGCAGGAAGGTTTTGTAGAGAGATATCTAGAAAAAAGAATGAAGGTGCAGAGAGAGTGAGACATTGAGGGACAAAAGAAGAAAAGGGTGCTTTTTTTCTTCCACGTGGGTACCACTGCGGGAAGCTGTAGCTCTGTCCTGCTGGGGATGTGCTGAGCACCAAGCTCAGAGTGGTCTTTCCAAAGACAGCAGGCTGGGACGTGAGCCATCAGCCCCCATTGCTCAGTGATTTCAGGTGTCATCCAAGGACAGCAACTCCTCCATGATTTCAGGCTACCCAGACTGAGGGCTGAACAAGCAGCTGTGGCTTTGGATTAATCGTTGGGGCAAAATCAGGAGCTCCAGGAGGGATTCTGTGCTAGACATGGGAACTGTCCATCACAGTGAACACGTGGATACTCAGAGACAGGCCAGGGGGCTATGGCAGGGGCACAAACGTGTCTCCTATCCCCACCACTGACAGCAGATGACCAAGTTCCCTGACCAATTCCCCTCACTCCCCAGCATATTCTCTGGGTCTCTGCATCCCTCAAGGGGCTGGAAGGATAAAGGGTGTAGTACAAGGAGCTGTACCAGGAATCCCTGGATACAATAGGGTGAGTAAGTTAGCTCTTTAGTGGTGAGGCAACGACGATTCCTCTCCATCTCTGCTCCAGAGACCTATCTGGCCCCAGGAGGGAGGTATGTAGAAAAAGCAACTGAACTTTCTGATTTCCCCTATGAAAGGCTTCAGGGAGAGCGGTAGGGAAGGTGGGAGGGAGCCTGCCTCAACCTCCCCTGTAGCCAAAGCTGTAGGAGGGAGCTGGCTGGGCTCTCCAAGCCTTTGGGCAGTTTATAGAGGAGGAGGGGGGCGGGGTGTAACCTTATGTGATAGTTACTTTTCCTCTTATAACTTCTCAGGTTATCGGTTCCAAATCTGCATTTTAAATGCATGACCTTTGAAATTCACATGTAAGTAGAGTGGACTGCTGTGCTGGTGCTGTAGCAGCTGCCGCAGATTAGCCAGTTACTAACACTCTGCTGGACCCTCCACGTGTGCTGCCTCCAAACTGCAACTAAAGCAGAACCAGAGGCAGTAAGAAGTTCAGCGGTTGTCAGGGATGGGGGAGGGTGGGCAAGGTGAACAGGG